>NW_027424603.1:12479-18189 GCF_003597395.2 Chelonoidis abingdonii
ATATTGTTTATTGGCCTGCAGATAGAATTTTGCAAGTAGCCCTTAGTTTCCAGATACCCTTTAATTGGACCAGGTTAGTACCTGATCAATTTTAAAATTTGCTTTCATTGTTACCAGAGGTTCAAAGAATCTCTGAATTGCAAGGGCAAATTCACATGCTTCAGAATATATATTAAGCTGAAAAGAATGCCTTTCATACAGCTTATAGAATGTCTACCTTGTGTACTAAGTATGATATATTATGCTTTGTAACCAAAACTGTACAACAACCTCTCATATTATTGCTATGGGGATATTATTGCTTGCATTGTTGTTAGTTAGTTTAGGATTATGTTGTTGTTGTTGTTCTAAAAGACATAATAATAGTAATACCTTTCATGTCCATGCTAATCATGTATTGTCATTACATCCAGTGAAAATCCCTAAGGTTGAAACATCTGATGTAGAATCAGAAATCAATAAACTCCTGTGTCATTGGCTGAGAGGCCACTGAGGCTCAGGAGGAACTCCTTGTCCTTGGCTTGGCCCAGTGTCATCTACTTGGTTGGTGCCTACTGATAAGGTGAGCATGTGGATCTGTCCACCAGAAAGCTGCCCATACCAGTAAAAGTAGGAGTTAGATGGCCCTTCCAAAGAACATTCTAAAGAAGCTCGTCTGCCCAGCCGTTCCATCACTGACCGTGGACTCTGGACAATTGCTGCAGAGTGAGCGCCTACAATTCAACAGCGTAATGAGGAACTACTAGCACATGTAAAGAAATATCTAAAGAGATTAATGCAATGGTAGAAAATTAACTGCAGACAAGATGATTGATTAATTATTGGTGAATAATTATTGATGATTAATTATTATGTATTTATTGTTTTTTAACACTGGTCTGCACACAAACTCAAACTTGCACCAAAATAGCTAAATAGTCTGTATGTCGCACCTTTAGTTGTTTCAGTGCGAGTCTGTGTGTGGACACTGTTATTTGGGAATTTAGATTAAGCTGGCAAAAAATAATGGAATGGTTATATGATGTCATGGGCATAAAGTAAAATAGGACACAAATTGCTAAAATGTTTTGCAGGATGAGGGCCAGAGTTCTCAGCACCTTCCAGACAGAGTATTGGGTGAACTTCTGAGTAACTCTTTTGTCTTTGTGAAGACTACTTGAAAGCAAGGGTAGATCTGCTATTTATAAACATCTTATTAGCATAATATAGCGTCTCAAGTCTGTAAAACATTTTAAGATATAATGTGTTCTAGAAATGTATATATTCTTATAATAGTGATATAGTAATTATATAACAATAATAAATTGCTTGCAGGGTTGTTGTAGCCATGTTGGTCCCAGGATATTACAGAGACAAGGTGGGCGAGGATGAATTAGACAAAACAGTGGTTAAAATTCTTCTCTAACGCACACTCTTCCTCTCAAGCATCAACAAAGAAACATCGACAAGAATTTTTATTGGACCAACTTCTGTTGGTGAGAGAAACAAGCTTTTGAGCTACACAGAAGAAGAGCTCTGTGTAGCTTGAAATCTTGTCCCTTACTCTACCAGAAGTTAGTCCAGTAAAAGATATTACCTCACTCACCTTGTTGCTATCATAATAAATCATTATAATTATATTTTAAATCATAAAATAATACAGACACTACACATATTTAAAATAAGCTATGCTGATATTTTACAAATCAACACATAGACAGATTTTCAAAAGTGGATAAAGTGCTTAAATCCACTATGTGCTTTTTAAAATCTCCCACAGAATGTGAAAAAGGAAAAACTTCTGTGAATGCAAACAGCCAACCGCTAAAATGATGTTATATGTTATCAACAGACATTATATACAAACACACATTGTACATAAATAGAAATATGCCTGATAAAATTTGTTTTACTTACGAGAAACAATTGCTACAAACCAGAGCAGTGAAGAGACTGAATACACTGTCCTCTTTAATTCGTCTTCTCATACATTCCGCTACTAAAGCCTGAACTCCCCCACTCCCCACCTTTCTTGCAGGGGACTGTGTAACCACCATTTCCCCTTTCACTGCATCCATAGCCATATCCTACACCAGTGGTTCTCAAACTATTGTACTGGTGACCCCTTTCAAATAGCAAGCCTCTAAGTGTGACCCCCCTCATAAATTACACACACTTGTTTAGGTATTTAACACCATTATAAATGATGGAGGCAAAGCAGGGTTTGGGATGGAAGCTGACAGCTGGCAACCCCCCATGTAAAACTTCATGACCCCCTAAGGGGTCCCAACCCCCAGTTTGAGAACCCCTGTCTTACACTGACACCAGCTGCGCATTTCTGAGGGAGCAGGGGCATGGAGTGGTTCAGGTCACAGATATACACAGTGACTGACTGGAGGTACCAGCGGGATCACCCTCATCGTCTTCTGATTAGGTGTTTGGAGGAAATGCCCCAACCCCAGGGGCATAACAGCATGAATAAAAGGGTATCTGTGAAGCTGTGAGCAGGAAACCACCAACAAGATCAGATGACTACATCATGCACCAGTTATGTCCTGTGACTATGGGCATAATAGAGCATTTTTGGACTTTCCCATTGTGACAAAGTGGGGGTTTTTTCTTGGGTTTTTCTGTCTTTTCCAGGGTTTACATGCACAGGGGGGTGGGACTCAATGTACCTGGGTGTTACTGGTTTAACGAGGTGAGGGGAGAAAGGGAGTTTGTTGCTACAGAAGACCGGAGAGGGACTCGGGACTCCAGCCCAGGAGACACAACAGGTTCTGGCCAGTGGGAGGACAATGGGCTGCAGAGAGAGGACCCCGGTGACCTGACCAGCCGGTTTCAAGCCTGGTTCTTTCAATACCTCGTTCTATTGCTGGCGAGCCACTCACTGAAAAGCGCCTGCGCCTGCAGCCAAATGTCTACAGGGTGCATCCACAAACCATCCTCTCTACCAGTGTGTCACGGACTCAAGACGTGCCCACTCTTGGCCCTGTGCAGTCCTGGGGATGCCCCTTTAGTGAGCAAACCCGTCTCGGGGTCCACTCTCTCTCGGTCAGGTCCCTTCACTCCTGGAGCCGCATCTCTCTTGAGCCTTAGCACTCTTGTCTCTGCCATGGGCCCCCTCCAGAGTCCACGCATTCTGGACCCCTGGGCCTCTTCACCCGAAGGGGCTTGATGCAACCCTGTTCTCGAGACCAGAGTGACTCTCAGCCAGCATAAAACAGGAGGGTTTATTGAGAGTTGAACACAGCACAGGAAACTCTCAGGCCTCAGACCTGGCCTCTCACAATAACAGCACAATCTCAGTCTCCCTGCATCTAGGTGGGCTCTGCCTGCTTCCCCTCGCAGCCTGAGCCCCCTACTTCCCAGCTGGGTCTCTGATATCCCTGGCCTCAAGCCCCGCCTCACCATTGTCTTCTCTCCAGGTAAACAGGGTCATAACTGAAGACCTGAGTCCCTCTCCTAGCACTCTCCTCTGGCAGCCTGGAAATGGCCTATAACCGGCTCCGTAAGAGCAACCTGGCACGTATGTGCAGGGAGAGGGGGCTGAGTGTGGGGAGGCTCCCTAAGGAGTGGCTGATTGCTCAGCTTGTAGAGAATGACCAGTCTGAGGAACAGGCTCCAGACCCCAGAGGGGCTCCCGGGGTGCCCGGTGAGCTGGGGAGTAGCCGTGGGGGCAGCCTGTGTAGCGACCAGGAGGGTGTCAGACCCAACTCCCCAGTCAGCACAGGGAGGCCCCAGTCAAGTTCCTCCCTCGAGGAGCTGTGGAAACTAGAGCTGGAGCTGAAAGCGAAGGAGCTGGCGCTGGAGGAACGAAGGCTGGTGGACAGAGAGAGAGAACGAGAGGACCGTGCAGAACAGAGAAAACATATGTTGGCGATGGAGGAGCGGCGGGCCAAGAGGGCCTGCAGGGGGGTAAGTGGGGAAGGGCCCCGAGATGCCAGTGGTATGGGGACTCTGGAGACCAAACTGCTGCCCCAGTTCAAGGAGGGGGGTGGGATATTGATGCCTATCTCACAGCCTTTGAGAAGGCTTGTGATCTGAACCAGATTGACCCCACAGACAGGCTGCGCTGTCTGACCCCCCTGATGGGTCCCAAGGCCATAGAGGCATTCAGCCAAATGGATGGTGTTGAGACGGGGGACTATGACCTATTCAAACAGGCTTTGCTACTGAAGTTTGAATTGAACCCCAAGGCATACCGGAAACGATTCCGGGGTGTATGCAAGACCTCAGGTCTCACTTACAAGGAGGTTGCCAACCCGCTGGGGGAATATCTCCACAAGTGGGGGAAGGGCGCAGGGGCCACCACCACAGAGAGTGTGTATAACTTGGTGGGGTTGGAGCAGCCGTATGACATCTGCCCTCCAGACCTTAAGATGTGGCTAGTGGACCGGAAGCCCAAGGATCTGCGCATTGCAGGGGCACTGGCAGATGAGTTTGTGGACAGCAGATCAGGGGTAGGAGGAAGGCCCACATCGGGGGCTCAGAAGGGGAGTCACCCAGAGATCTCTCAAAGATGGGACTCCAGGAAGCCCAACTCAGGGGTGGCCAGGAATGCCTGGGCGGGCCGACCCCCTGCATGGGACTTGAGGGACCTGAAATGTAATTACTGTGGCCAAAAGGGGCACAAGGTGGCCCAGTGCATGAAGATGAAGGAAATGGCAGCCAAGCAGTACCCAAGGGGTGTTAACTGGGTGGAAGCCCACCAAGAGGGGGCACTGCCGGGCCAGAGGGCAGCAGTTGAGAGGGCTGCACCAGGAGGAGGGGACCGCCAGACCAGGCCAGCAGGGGAAGGCAGGGCCCAAGGTCCAGAGCGGCCGTACTCCATCTGCCGGGTGAGCGTGGGACAGGCCCGGGGAACAATCGCCACATCATCCCCATTGAGGTGGGGGGAAGGAGTGTCCAGGGGTTCTGGGACACAGGCGCGGAGGTGACTCTGGCGCGGTCTGAGGTGGTGGACCCAGACCAGCTAGTGCCCGATGCCTACATGACCCTGAGGGGAGTGTTCGGGCCCCCCGTCAAGGTGCGTGTAGCGAGGATACACCTGAAATGGGGAGCTAAGGAGGGACCCAAAGAGGTCGGGGTGCACAATCAACTGCTTACCGAGATGCTAATGGGTAATGACTTGGAGAACTGGCCGGATGGCACTCAGAGCGCCCTGGTCCTTACCCGGAGCCAGAGCCAGCGAGGGTCGAGGGACCTCCCGAGGAGGGGGTCCGAAGTGCTGAGAATAGGGCTCGACAGGGCTGGGCCGGCGTCTCCGTCCCAGGATGGGGAAACTGAGGCACCCCCAGCCAGGGCATCCTCAAACCCGACCGCTGAATTTCAAACGGAGCTGCAGGTGGATCCCTCCTTGGAGAAACTGAGGACCCTGGGAGGCCACGGCGGGGCAGGGTCCCAGGGGGAGGACCGCCGGGAGCGATTCCTGTGGGAGAAGGGATTCCTGTACCAGGAATGGGCTGGTTCAGGGCACACTGAACCTTGGACAGGTGGGAGGCAGTTGGTGGTTCCCCAGAGGTACCGCCGCAGAGATGTTGTACTTGGCCCACGATATTCCCTGTCAGGCAGTCATGGCATCCGGGCCCAGGCAAATGCTTGCCGCAGCCCTTTTACTGGCCTGGGATCTTTGACGCTGTTCCGACAGTTTGCAGGTCCTGTGACTCCTGCCAGAGGGTGGGGAAGGCCCAGACAAAGGTAAGCACCTGAGACTTTGCCCATCATAGAG
>NW_027424604.1:0-11308 GCF_003597395.2 Chelonoidis abingdonii
GAGTCTTCCAGAGAGTGGCGTGGACATGTTGGGCCCTGCAGCAGGGACGGGCAGGGAAGAAATACATCCTGGTGGTAATGGATTTCGCTACAGCGCTACCCGAAGGCAATGGCCTTGTCGCTATCGAGGCAGACACTGGCAGAAGCACTGCTACCATCTTCAGCAGAGTGGTGTTCCCCAAGGAGGTCCTTACAGACCGGGGTCTAACTTCATGTTCAACTCGCCTCACTGCTGTTGGGAGAAGTTTGGGGTCGACCACCTGAGCTCAGCCACCACCCTCAGGTCCAACGGGCTGTGGAGAGATTTCATGGGACCCTAAAGAGGATTGTGACAAACCTTAATGGACCAGCATCCGTAGGCTGGGAATAGTATTTACTCCACCTGCTGTTTGCATATAGGAAGTGCCCAGGAATCCACAGGGTTCTCCCATTCGAGTTGCTGTACGGGGGAAAGGTAGAGGACCCTGACTTTGATGAGGCCGAGTGGGGGGGGAAGGCCTCTCCCGAAGGGATATCCAGTGTGAGTATGTACTGGCTTTCCGGGAAAGCTCGTGGAGCTCATGGCTGTGCAGGGAACATAGCAAGGCCCAGAGGAAGCAGAAGGTCTGGTGCGCCGCTCAGCATCGGGCCCGCTCTATGCTACCGGGGGACCAGTGATGCTTCTCATCCGTGGGGAAGAACCAAGCTGCAAGCTGCTGGGACGGCCCTTTCAAGGTCATCGACAGGTAAACGGGTGAACTTTGTGTGGGAACTGTCCAAACCGGACACAGCCACGGGTGTATGATTGTCAACATGATTGAAACCGTATGGACAGGGAAGTTATGGTGCTGGCTGTGTGTCGGCAAGTGGGAGGAGAAGGAGTAGGACCTGAGTGGGACTCCCTCCCTGAGAAGAGGCTAACCCCCACCTGAAATCATTCCCTCTCTGACCAGCTTAACCCCTGCCCAGCAGGCAGAGATCAGAGAGATGCTGCTTCATACCGGCAGCTGTTTTCCAACAAGGCTGGCTCACTAACCTGGTTGTCCACGGTGGGACAGGAACCAACCTCATCAGTGTTCCCCAATTTCAGGGTCACTGGAAACAGCCCACGATCTGGGGAGAGGTCAGGGATATGCGGGCGGATAGGGTGATCCAGCGTCCACCAGCCCCTGGGCCTCGCCGGTTGCTGCTGGTCCCCCAGAAGGTACGGGTTGACTCGAGTTCTGTGTGGCGATATCGGATAGCTCAATGCGATCCAGTGTCGATGCCTACCCCATGCCTAGGACCGATGAGTCCATAGATAAGATTGGGGGCGCTTGGTACCTCACTACATGGATCTTACCAAAGGCTACTGGCAGGTGCCTTTGACCCGAAGGCCGGAGTGAAGTCTGCTTCACCAGCCCAATAGGGATCTTTGCAGTTCCTTGCGTCCTGCCTGTGGTCTCAAGGGGGACCGCACCTTTCCAGCGCTAGTGGATCAGTTGTCAAGGCGGATGGAGGACTGTGCTTTGGCATACATTGACGATATCTGCTGTCTTAGCAGACCTGGGAAGACCAATGTCGTCCAGTGAAGAGGTGCTGGGTTGCCTCCAGGATTGCAGGACAGACTATATGCTGAAAAGTGCAAGGTGGGTTATGCCGAGGTGTTCATACCTGGGCCACAGGTGGGGGGCGGCACACTGAAGCCAGAGCCAAGCCAAGGTGGAGGCGATCAGGACCTGGGGCCCGCTCCCAGACTAAAGCACGTCAGCTTTATTGGGATGGCGGGTACTACGGATGTTTGTGCCCCTTTGGCTACCTGGCGCCTCCCCTCATGGGAGCTGTGTAGAAGGACGAAAGCAGACAAGGTGATCTGGACGAGCGTGAGAGCAGCTCTCTGTCTGAAGGGGGCACTTATCCAGGGCCCGGGTGCTGGTTTAACCGGTATTTTAACAAACCCTTCCTGGTGTTCACCGACGCCTCGGAACAGGATGGGGGCAGTGCTAGAGGAATGCTCTGGCCATGGTGTGGGCTCTCAAAAAACTTGCAGCCATACTTATTTGGGTGTGCTTCACGTGTACACGGACCATTCGCCCCTGACGTGGCTACATGAGAATGAAAGGGGCTAATACCAGTGGCTGAGATGGACCCTGCTCTCCAGGGGTACGACATGGAGGTGTTTCATGTGAGGGAGTGCCAATGTTATAGTTTGATGCTTTTCACAGGGCGGGGCCCTGACTTCCCCAGGTCACTGGGCTAAGTGACCCTGCTCCGTTCAGCTACGGAAGGGGGGAGAGATTGACGAAAGTGGGCGGTTTTTCTGGGTTTTTCTGTCTTTTCCAGAGTTTGCTGCACAGGGGGTGGGACTCAATGTTACCTGGGTGTTACTGGTTTACGAGGTGAGGGAAAGAGAGGGAGTTTGTTGCTACAGAGGACCGGAGAGGACTCAGGGCCCGCCCAGAGAACAAACCCGGTTCTGGCCATGGAGGCAATGGGCTGCGAGAGAGGACCCGGTACCTGACCAGCCGGTTTTCAGCCAGAGGGAGCTGCTAGGAGAGGTACTCGGGTTTCCTGTTACGACCCTGTTACTGGAGAGAAGACAATGGACTGAGGCGGGGCTTGAGGCCAGGGATATCAGAACCGCTGGGAAGTGGAGGCGGGTCGGGGCTGGCGAAGGAAGAGGCAGAGCTACCTGAGATGCTAGGAAGACTGGGATGTGCTGTTATTGTGAGAGGCCAGGCCTGAGGCCCTGAGAGTTTCTGTGCTGTGTCACTTCTAATAACCCTCCGTGTTTATGGCTGGCTAGAGTCACTCTGGTCTGAGAACAGGGTTGCATCAGCCCCTTCGGGGTGAAGAGCCCAGGAGGTCCAGAGTGCGTGGACTTCTGGAGGGGCTCACGCAGAGGACAGACGTAGCTAAGGCTTGAGAGGTGCGGCTCCAGGAGGTGGAGGGGCCTGACCCCGAGAGAGAGTGGACCCCCGAGAAGGGCTGTCTCACTAAAAGGGGCACCCCCCACGGACCGCACAGGGCTAAGAGTGGGCACGATCTGTGAGTCTGTGACACCCATCTTCTTTGAAGTTTTGAAACATTTGATTCCTTTTTAGAGCTAGTTTAACCCCTCATGTCCCTCACACACAATTTTGTTACCTGTACAGTTCAAAGACAATGCAGCACAGCAGTAGGAAAGAGTGCTCCTCAGGAATCCAGAATCCCATGGTCAAGTACAAGATTTTGTCAAAAAACTCATATCCTCCTAGTGAGACCAGGACTGACTTCATATCAGCCAAGTTGGAGACAACTTCAGTCCCTGCAATGTAAAGCTGCTGCTCAGAGAGCACCCACTGACAATTAGAGATGCAGGACAAGTAGCTACTTAAAAACAGGGCAAAATTTGGTTCTCATTGTTCATAGAATCATAGAAAATTAGGATTGGAAGAGACCTCAGGAGGTCATTAGTCCAACCCCCTGCTCAAAGCAGGACCAACACCAACTAAATTATCCCAGCCAGGCTTTGTCAAGCTGGGCCTTAAAAACCTCTGAGGATGGAGATTCCACCACCTCCCTAGGTAACCCATTCCAGTGCTTCATCAACCCGCTAGTGAAATAATGTTCCTAATATTTAACCTAGACCTCCCCCACTCCAACTTGAGACCATTGCTTCTTGTTCTGTCATTTGCTACCACTGAGAACAGCCAAGCTCCATCTTCTTTGGAACCCTCTTCAAGTATTTAAAGCTGCTATCAAATTCCCCCTCACTCTTCTCTTCTGCAGATGAAACAATCACAGTTCTCTCAGGCTGTCCTCATAATTCATGTGCCCCAGTCCCCTAATCATTTTCATTGCCCTCCACTGAATTCTCTCCAATTTGTCCACATCCTTTCTGTAGTAGGGGTCCCAAAACTGGATGCAATACTCTAGATGCAGCCTCACTAGTGCCGAATAGAGAGGAATAATCACTTACCTCAAACTGCTGGCAATCCTCCTACTAATGCAGCCCAATATGCCATTGGCCTTCTTGGCAATGAGGGCACATTGCTGACTCATATGCAGCTTCTCATCCACTGTAATCCCCAAGTCCTTTCCTGCAGAACTGCTGCTTAACTAGTCAGTTCCCAGTCTGCAGCAGTGCATGGGATATTCTGTCCTAAGTGAAGGACTCTATACTTGTCCTTATTGAACCTCATCAGATTTCTTTTGGCCCAATCCTCCAATTTGTCTAGGTCCCTCTGTATCCTGTCCCTACCCTCCAGCATATCTACCTCTTCCCCCAGTTTATGTCATCTGCAAACTTGCTGAAGGTGCAATCCATCCAATCATCCAGATCATTAATAAAGATGTTGAGCAAAACTGGCCCCAGGACCAACCTCTGGGGCACTCCGCTTGATACCAGCTAACAACTAGATATGGAGCCATTGATCACTACCCATTGAGCCTGACAATTTAGCCAGCTTTCTATCTACCTTATAGTCCATTCATCCAATCAACATTTTTTTTTAACTTGCTGGAAAGAATACTGTGGGAGACAGTATCAAAAGCTTTGCTAAAGTCAAGATATATCATGTCCACTGCTTTTCCTTTATCCACAGAAGGCATTCAGGTTGGTTAGGCATGACTTGCTTTTGGTGAATCCATGTTGACTGTTCCTGACCACCTTTCTCTAGCTCCTTTTTCAATATCCAGCACATCCATCAGAGATATTATCCCTATGTCTAATAAATAACACCAATAGGAAAAGTAGTAGTTCTGGTGGGAACGGCAGGGATTTGGGAGTAAGGACTCCTGGGTTATGTCCGCTAATTTTGTCATCAACTTACTGCATGACCTTGGGCAGTTTAACCTATCTTCATATGCTCTTTCTCAATCTCTCTGGGACATTTTGAGGTTTCTTTCACGATTCCCTAATATCAAGCTGAAATCTTGTCTTGATTCCATTTCTGGTCAAAAGGTCATAGAACCTGTGATAAATGGAAGGTGGGCGGGGGGTAGCTCCCTTTTATGAACACCTAGCCAGTCAATAGCTATAAAATCCCTCATTGTAGCTATTCTCTAATTGCTCTACCTGTAAAGGGTTAAAAAGTCTCACTGCTATGCATAGGTAAAAGGAAGCAAGTGCACACCTGTCCAAAAGAGCCAATGGGAAGGCTAGAACTTTTTAAAATTGAAACAAGACTCCCCTTTTTTCTGTCTATTGTTCTCTCTGGGGAGAGGCAGACAGAGCAGCTATGCTGTAAGAGCTTGGGCCAGGTATGAAAATCCATCAGTATCATACCTAGAAACTACTCATTTGAAACCCCAGATATGTAAGTAGATCTGAAAATGTCTAAGAAGACGCAATTGAGTTTATCTCTTTTATTCCTTTATGGCTTGTGGATTCCTCTGGGCTAACAGAAAGTGCTTTGTTTTGCTTGTAACCTTTAAGCTGGACCTCAAGAAAGCTATTCTTGATGCTTAATCCTTGGAGTGTTTTTTTTAAATCTAGCAAATGCCTAAGTTCCAGTTGTATTTTCTTTCTTTTCTTTATTAATAAAATGTACCTTTTTAAAGAAAAGAATTGGATTTTTGTGTCTTAAGAGGTTTGTGCACATGTTTAATTAGCTGGTGGCAACATCTGATTTCTTTTTTTCTTCCTTTCTCAGCTCTTCCCCAGAGGGGGCACGAAAGGGCTTGAGGAAGGAATTCCCCAGTGAGCCTTCCTGTGTTCTCAAAGGGATTCTGCACATGGGTTGTGGCAGCATCTACCCATAGGGCTTCCCAGAGGGGGGGGCAAGTGGGTCAATTTGCCCCAGGCCCTGCAGGCCCCCCCACGCCCAGGAATATAGTATTCTATAGTATTACAACTTTTTTATGGAAGAGGCCCCTGAAATTACTTTGCCCTGGGCCCCCTGAATCCTCTGGGCAGCCCTGTCTACCCATCCAAGGTCAAAGAGAAGCCGTAACCTTGGGAGTTTAATAGAAGCCTGGACTGGCCAGTATTAATTTTTAGAGTTCTTGTAGGCCCCTACCTTCTGCACTCAAAGTGCCAGAGCGGGGAATCAGTCTTGACATGGTGGTAGAGCAGTGGGCTCATTCTGAACCAGAGGCACAGACCTCAGGATTTTAAAAGGACATATTTTTCCTTTTGACAGCCAGCAAAGCCAGGGAGATTCTTTTCTTTTCTTTTATTTGCTCCCTGAGGGGGAACAGGCATGCAAAGGGTTCAGCCTGCAAAGCCAGGGAGTTCAGCAAGCAATTAAGTTGTTTCCTAGCTTCATGGCAACGAAATAGCTAGGCTAGAATAGGGCAGCCCTGTGCAGGAGGTTGCAGTTGGGCACTGAAACCCTAGAGCAACGAGTCTTCCCAAAGTTGCACGCCATAGAGAAGACAGACCCAGATCAAGCCCAGACATCCAGCTCCATGACAGAAATGCAATGAGAGGATGGGGGACTGAAGAGTTCCCAGGAGGGAATGGTTAGCCCTCCCCAACCTGAGATCCAGACTGAGTTCTAACTGGGGAAACCAGGAATTTCTTTCTAGAAAGAGCTTGGAGACAGAGGAGAGGCGAGAAATGAAGTGATTGGAGGTGGAAGAGGAGAAGAAGCGCTTGGAGGTGAAGTTCTTGGAGGAGGAAGTGGAGGAGAAGCACTTGGAAGCAGAGGAGAAGCACTTGCAGGTGGAGAAGAGGAGAGGAGAGAGATGAAGCACTTGGAGGTGGAAATGGAGCAGAAGCACTTAGAGCTGGAAAGGACTAAGCTGGATCAACCAGGTAGCCCTAGCAGTCCTCCAGATACTGCTCCCCATTCCAAGAAATTCCCTACATACAAGGTAGGCAATGATACAGAGGCCTTCTTGGAAAATTTTGAAAAACCTTGCCTTGGGTACAACATCCCTCCAGACCAGTATATGGTGGAGCTGAGGCCACAAGTCAGTGGACCTTAGCAGATGTGGCAACAGAAATGCCTAAAGAACACATAAATGAGTACAAATGTTTTAAACAAAGGCCAGAATTAGGATGAGGCTAATGCCCAAGGAAGCCCATCAGTGGTTCAGAGCCCTAATGTGGAAACCAGATGTGGCATTTTCCCGACATGCCTACCACATTGCAAAAAATTGGGATGCCTGGAATTCAGGAGCAGATGTTAAGTCTCTGGAAGATCTGTCTCTCCTAATAGAAATCAAGAAGTTCTTAGAGGCTGTTCCTGAGGAAATAGAAAGGTACATCCTAGATGGGAAGCCCCAAACTGTAATCGAGGCAGGGGAGATTAGAGCCAAATGGGTAGAGGTCACCGAGAAGAAGAAAGCTGGTAGCAGTTGATAGGGATACCACAAGGGGCAACCCGAGATGACACCCCACCATCAGAGTCATCCTAAGGCCCCACCTCAGAAGGAGGATCCCTCCACACAGCCAGGGAGACCCTAGATGGCCTCTTGTCCCAACACCCTACTTTCCAACCACTCACCTTGCCGCAGCCCACTGTCAGTTGGGTGATGCTTTCTTTAAATGTAATGAGATGGGACATGTGAAGGCCAACTACCCCAAGAGCCCCAGCCACCTGCAACGCATCACCCCGGTAGCCCACTGAGAGCCTTCAGGCCCTGATGCCTCGCAAATACTCCCAAAGCGAAGGGAAACTGTGAGCGTAGGCTAGAGGAAAATTACTGTGTGGAGAGACACTGAACCACAGGTGTCAGCTATCCACCAATCCCTGGTGGACCCCATATTTATCAACCCAGAGGCCCAAGTGACAGTGCAACCCTCAAGGCCAACTCTTTTAACTTGTCTACAGCCAAGTTGCCTGTCCAGTACAAGGGCTGGTCAGGAATATGGACGTCTGAAGTCTATGATGATTATCCCATTCCCATGCTGCTGAGAGAAGACTTGGCCAACCATGTGAGGCTAACAAAAAGGGTAGGGATGGTCACCCGCAGCCAGGCTAAACAGGCCTCCACACCTAACTCCATTCCTGACCCTCCTACAAGGAGCCAGTCTGTGTCCCCTGATACCGCAGGCCTCGGGACCCAGCCAGAGGTGGTGGAACCAAATCCCAGACCAGAGTCTATGGCAGCGGTTGTAGATTCAGTTCCTGGGACCCAGCCAGAACCAGCCCAAAGATCAGAACTCGCGGAGCAGTCAACACCAGAGCCCACGCTTGCAACCCCACCAGAGTCAGGGGAGCCAGCACAACAGCATGCCACAGAACCTGCACCTGCAGCAGCAGGTAAACAGGCACAATAAACTCAGCTGGAGCCTGAAATACAACCTAGTGCACCAGCAGAAAGCAGTTCACAATCGACAGAGACAATCCCATCACCTGCATCTCTTCAAGTGGGACCCAATCCAAGTCCACAACCCAGCGAAGAACTAATGTCTCCAGCAAGAGGAAACAGTTCCAGGCACAGCAGGAAGCTGATGAAAGCCTCAAGGAAGCTTGGATGGCAGTACAGAGCAACTCACCGGTTCTCAGCTCTGCTAATAGGTCCAGGTTTATTGTAGAAGGAGGACTCTTATACAAGGAAACCTTTTCTGGTGAGCACAAGGAGAATTGGCATCCTCAGAGACAGTTGGTAGTTCCAATTAAGTATAGGGAAAAGCTCTTGAGCTTAGCCCACGATCACCCTAGTGGCCGTGCTGGGATGAATAGGGCCAAAGACCATTTGGGAAAGTTATTCCACTGGGAGGGAATGGGAAAAGATATTTTTACCTATGTCCGGTCTTGTGAGGTGTGCCAGAAGGTGGGAAAGCCCCAAGACCAGGTCAAGGCCCCTCTCCAGCCACTCCGCATCACTGAGGTTCCATTTCAGCATGTAGCTGTGGATATTCTGGGTCCTTTCCCTAAGAAAACACCCAGAGGAAAGCTGTACATACTGATCTTCGTGGATTTTGCCTCACGATGGCCAGAAGCAGTAGGTCTAAACACCAGTGTTAAAGCTTGAGCCAGGCATTGGCAGACATCTTTGCCAGGATAGGTTGGCCCTCCGACATCTTTACAGATTCGGGAACTACNTTCTCTAATTGCTCTACCTGTAAAGGGTTAAAAAGTCTCACTGCTATGCATAGGTAAAAGGAAGCAAGTGCACACCTGTCCAAAAGAGCCAATGGGAAGGCTAGAACTTTTTAAAATTGAAACAAGACTCCCCTTTTTTCTGTCTATTGTTCTCTCTGGGGAGAGGCAGACAGAGCAGCTATGCTGTAAGAGCTTGGGCCAGGTATGAAAATCCATCAGTATCATACCTAGAAACTACTCATTTGAAACCCCAGATATGTAAGTAGATCTGAAAATGTCTAAGAAGACGCAATTGAGTTTATCTCTTTTATTCCTTTATGGCTTGTGGATTCCTCTGGGCTAACAGAAAGTGCTTTGTTTTGCTTGTAACCTTTAAGCTGGACCTCAAGAAAGCTATTCTTGATGCTTAATCCTTGGAGTGTTTTTTTTAAATCTAGCAAATGCCTAAGTTCCAGTTGTATTTTCTTTCTTTTCTTTATTAATAAAATGTACCTTTTTAAAGAAAAGAATTGGATTTTTGTGTCTTAAGAGGTTTGTGCACATGTTTAATTAGCTGGTGGCAACATCTGATTTCTTTTTTTCTTCCTTTCTCAGCTCTTCCCCAGAGGGGGCACGAAAGGGCTTGAGGAAGGAATTCCCCAGTGAGCCTTCCTGTGTTCTCAAAGGGATTCTGCACATGGGTTGTGGCAGCATCTACCCATAGGGCTTCCCAGAGGGGGGGGCAAGTGGGTCAATTTGCCCCAGGCCCTGCAGGCCCCCCCACGCCCAGGAATATAGTATTCTATAGTATTACAACTTTTTTATGGAAGAGGCCCCTGAAATTACTTTGCCCTGGGCCCCCTGAATCCTCTGGGCAGCCCTGTCTACCCATCCAAGGTCAAAGAGAAGCCGTAACCTTGGGAGTTTAATAGAAGCCTGGACTGGCCAGTATTAATTTTTAGAGTTCTTGTAGGCCCCTACCTTCTGCACTCAAAGTGCCAGAGCGGGGAATCAGTCTTGACATGGTGGTAGAGCAGTGGGCTCATTCTGAACCAGAGGCACAGACCTCAGGATTTTAAAAGGACATATTTTTCCTTTTGACAGCCAGCAAAGCCAGGGAGATTCTTTTCTTTTCTTTTATTTGCTCCCTGAGGGGGAACAGGCATGCAAAGGGTTCAGCCTGCAAAGCCAGGGAGTTCAGCAAGCAATTAAGTTGTTTCCTAGCTTCATGGCAACGAAATAGCTAGGCTAGAATAGGGCAGCCCTGTGCAGGAGGTTGCAGTTGGGCACTGAAACCCTAGAGCAACGAGTCTTCCCAAAGTTGCACGCCATAGAGAAGACAGACCCAGATCAAGCCCAGACATCCAGCTCCATGACAGAAATGCAATGAGAGGATGGGGGACTGAAGAGTTCCCAGGAGGGAATGGTTAGCCCTCCCCAACCTGAGATCCAGACTGAGTTCTAACTGGGGAAACCAGGAATTTCTTTCTAGAAAGAGCTTGGAGACAGAGGAGAGGCGAGAAATGAAGTGATTGGAGGTGGAAGAGGAGAAGAAGCGCTTGGAGGTGAAGTTCTTGGAGGAGGAAGTGGAGGAGAAGCACTTGGAAGCAGAGGAGAAGCACTTGCAGGTGGAGAAGAGGAGAGGAGAGAGATGAAGCACTTGGAGGTGGAAATGGAGCAGAAGCACTTAGAGCTGGAAAGGACTAAGCTGGATCAACCAGGTAGCCCTAGCAGTCCTCCAGATACTGCTCCCCATTCCAAGAAATTCCCTACATACAAGGTAGGCAATGATACAGAGGCCTTCTTGGAAAATTTTGAAAAACCTTGCCTTGGGTACAACATCCCTCCAGACCAGTATATGGTGGAGCTGAGGCCACAAGTCAGTGGACCTTAGCAGATGTGGCAACAGAAATGCCTAAAGAACACATAAATGAGTACAAATGTTTTAAACAAAGGCCAGAATTAGGATGAGGCTAATGCCCAAGGAAGCCCATCAGTGGTTCAGAGCCCTAATGTGGAAACCAGATGTGGCATTTTCCCGACATGCCTACCACATTGCAAAAAATTGGGATGCCTGGAATTCAGGAGCAGATGTTAAGTCTCTGGAAGATCTGTCTCTCCTAATAGAAATCAAGAAGTTCTTAGAGGCTGTTCCTGAGGAAATAGAAAGGTACATCCTAGATGGGAAGCCCCAAACTGTAATCGAGGCAGGGGAGATTAGAGCCAAATGGGTAGAGGTCACCGAGAAGAAGAAAGCTGGTAGCAGTTGATAGGGATACCACAAGGGGCAACCCGAGATGACACCCCACCATCAGAGTCATCCTAAGGCCCCACCTCAGAAGGAGGATCCCTCCACACAGCCAGGGAGACCCTAGATGGCCTCTTGTCCCA
>NW_027424605.1:0-8449 GCF_003597395.2 Chelonoidis abingdonii
GGGGGGGGGGGGGGGATTCTCTTTTTGATCCAGCAAATGGACAGAATGTTCTGTCTAAGGAGGTGACCCTTATGGAAGACTTGGAAAGCTTGACACCTACGAGTTGGAGTTGGGGTGACCTGAGATAAGCTTGTTAGCATGTGCATAGGTTCTTCTAGTGTTTTTAATATGTTTGGTCTGTAATCCTTTCATTTTAAGAATAAATCTGTGGTAACTCATAACTTTTTGAAGAGTAGCAAAGCACAAAGACTGGTTAAGTTTGGCTTGCTGGGAATAACACCGTATAGGCAGGGAACTGTGCAATGACAGTCCAGAAGGGAGAGAGACATTGGTCTCCTCTCGAGAGGTCACAGCTGAGGAACATAGAATGGGTGCCCATGCTGGACCTCAGAGGGGGGAATGCAGGTGCAGTTGTCATGAACTGTGACACTTGTATATAAAATCTTTCACTTCTTAGGTGTTAACATAGTTTAATTCAAGATTAAGGCCATTTTGGCCTGCAAATTGCAATCTGCAGACAATTTCAAAATCTCAGAAATTGAAATTCTGTTTAGCAGCACTGTGGAATTTCTGTATCTTCTCATGTTGCACTTTCTGGAGCAATGTAGTAATAGGAGTTTCTTGGGAAAAAATGACATTTCCTGCTAATGTGTACTTCACATAAGCAGTCATGTACATATAGGGAATTAATTTTAAAGGGTTTTAATACTCATGATTTTTGCAAATTACACACCATTTCACCTTTCTAACACAAGACAATGGATACTCAGCTTTTCATGGTTTCTGGAAAGTGAGTTTTACTATTAACTTCTCATACTCCTTAGCTTACTGTTTTGTGTCACATACTTTATTCTTCATTGAGGGTCTTCAGTTTTATCTTCTGATTCAGGCTTGTTGGCCTTTTTACTCCAAACTCTCTCTCCCTTCTTTCCCTCTCCTCCAAAAGTGGGAGTTTATGGTCCAGAAGCTTTTCAGATGTTTTTTAGTCAGCCAATTCTATGCATATAATTTTTATACAAATGTAGTTAAAACACTGTAGTAGTCAGGGATTGATTGGATTAAAATTGCCTGACTGGCCCTGACATCAGCAACTGCTTGCAATTGCAAATGACTGTAACGGTATTAGAGGTCATCAGCTCAAACTACTCTAACAGTATCAAGTCATCAAGTTTATAGTTTATTTTGTTATAAAGTAGTAATGTCAATCCTAGATCTTCAAATATCGTTGTTGTTTTTTAAATTCTCTCTCTCCCTCCCCCCCCCCCATTATAAGTTGACATGTAGGCTGATTTTAACTCCACTTGCCCCACCCCTCAATGTGTTAGGGTTACTACCTCTCAAAAATGCATTGTAACACAACTTTGTCCCCTGCTGCAGGAACTCTTGCTAGAAGACACATCCAAGAATGGGACTACATTGTGCTAGGCCAGGGGTTCTCAGACTTTTGTACTGGTGACCTCTTTCACACAGCAAGCCTCTGACCCCCCTTATACATTAAAAATACCTTTTCATATATTTAACACAATTATAAATGCTGGAGGCAAAGTGAGGTTTGGGGTGGAGGCTGACAGCTTGCAACCCCCCACGTAATAACCTCACGGCCCTTTGAGGAGTCCCGACTCCCAGTTTGAGAACCCCTGTGTTAGGCATTGTACAGATGTATAGTAAGAGAGTGTGCTTGCCAGTGATGAGTTTGTTAGGTAGGAGCTGGGACTGAGGCCCATAAAACGCATATAGGGCCACAAAACATCCATTAGATGGACACAATTTTTAATCCTTGCTGAGCTGAATTCAAAGTGGTCAGCTACAGATGAAAGGTTCTTTAGCTCATTAGCAATGTCCGGAGGCATCCAATCTCCCACAGGTGCTAATGTTACAGCCTCAAGAAGGAAGCATGCATTCTAGAATGATAAATTTATTGTGACCTTTTTGGAGCTTACTCAGGCACAGTCTTCCAGCGTGGACAAACAGGGACAATCTCCCACACACTGCTCTCAGTCTTTAATGCCAATATAATAAAGTGCTGCACCTTGTTCTTAAAGGAATAGCTCTCATTAACTAAAAAAAAAAAAAATACAAAAAATGCCACAGTAAAACAAATATTAACTAGGGCTGTCAAATGATTAAAAAAATTAATCGTGATTAATATATCTCCAATTATTATTTAATCTCCTAGAACTGAAAGGGACCTTGAAAGGTCATTGAGTCCAGCCCCCTGCCTTTACTAGCAGGACTAAGTACTGATTTTTGCCCCACATCCCTAAGTGGTCCCCTCAAGGATTGAACTCACAACTCTGGGTTTAGTAGGCCAATGCTCAAACCACTGAGCTATCCCTCCCCCTAAAAGTGATTAATTGCATGATTAAATCATAGAATACCATTTATTTAAATATTTTTGGATGTTTTCTACATTTTCAAATATACTGATTTCAATTACAACACAGAATACAAAGTATACAGCGCTCACTTTATATTTATTTTTGCTTACAAAAATATTTGTGCAGTAAAAAACACAGTATTTTCCAATTCACCAGATACAGGTACTGTAATGCAAGTAGCACTTAGAAATGTAGAATTACGTACAAAAAATAACTGCATTCAGAAACAAAACAATGTGAAACTTTAGAGCCTACAAGTGCATTCAGTCCTACTTGTTCAGCCAGTCACTCGGAGAAGCAATTTTGTTTACATTTGCAGGAGATAATACTGCCCGCTTCTTGTTTACAATGTCACCTGAAAGTGAGAACAGACTTTGGCAAGGCACTTTTGTAGCTGGTGTTGCAAGATATTTACATGCCAGATGCGCTAAAGATTCATATGTTACTTCATCTTCAGCCACCATTCCAGAGGACATGTGTCCATGGTTATGATGGGTTCTGCTCGATAACGATCCAAAGCAGAGCAGACCGATGCATGTTCACTTTCATCATCTGAGTCAGATGCCACCAGCAGAGGGTTGATTTTCTTTTTTGATGGTTTGAGTTCTGTAGTTTCCGTATCGGAGTTTTGCTCTTTTAAAGACTTTTGAAAGCATGTTCCACACCTCGTCCCTCTCAGATTTTGGAAGGCACTTAAGATTCTTAAACCTTGGGCTGAGTGCTGTAGTTATCTTTAGAAATCTCACATTGGTACTTCCTTTGTGTTTTACGAAATCTGCAGTGAAAATGTTCTTTAGATGAACAATATGTGCTGGGTTATCATTTGAGACTGCTGTAGTATGAAATACATGTCAGAATGTGGGTAAAACAGAGCGGGAAAACATACTATTCTCTCCCAAGGAATTCAGTCAAAATTTAATTAATGCATTCTTTTTTTAATGAGCGATGTCAGCATGGAAGCATGTTCTCTGGAATGGTAGCCGAAGCATGGACGGGAATACGAATGTTTAGCATATCTGGCATGTAAATACTTAGCAGTGCCGGCTACAAAAGTGTCACGTGAACGCATGTTCTCACTTTCTGGTGACATTGTAAACAAGAAGTGAGCAGCATTATCTCCCGTAAATGTAAACAAACTTGTTTGTCTTAGTGATTGGCTGAATAAGAAGTAGGACCAAGTGGACTTGTAGATTTTTGTTGTTGTTACGTAACTCCATTCAAAAACAAAATAATGTAAAACTTTAAAGCCTGCATTTGTAAGTTGCATCTTCATGATACAGAAATTGCATTATGGATGAG
Source organism: Chelonoidis abingdonii (assembly GCF_003597395.2). NCBI lineage: Eukaryota > Metazoa > Chordata > Testudines > Testudinidae > Chelonoidis > Chelonoidis abingdonii. Next base: position 3,678 of record NW_027424605.1, read on the forward strand.
GTGAATTGAAAAAAACTATTAGTTTTTATTGTTTTTACAGTGCAAATATTTGCAATAAAAATAATATAAAGTGAGCATTGTATGCTTTGTATTCTGTGTTGTAATTTAAAACAATATATTTGCAAATAAATTTCATTTGGTGTTTTATTGTTTGTGCAATTAAAACTGATGAATCATGATTAATTTTATTTGAGTTAAATGTGATTAATTGACAGCCTTAATATTAACACAACACTCAGTTCACTTCTACATACATCATATTGGAGTATAAAATCATTCCAGCAGTTACTCCAGAGCTAGTCATGAATTTTCTAATTTATCCTTTTTAGTTGGAAAATGCCAATTCATTGAAACTGAAACATTTCCTGGGAACATACTGGTTTCAGTGAAACTTTCATAGGTCCAGAGTGCAATTTCTGGTCAAAACCAGAGAGAGAGCATGCAACCAACCCAGGATAGCCAACAGCCTGGTGGTTAGGGTTCTCAGCCTGGGGGAGACTTCTGGCTGAAGTCCCAGTTCTACCTGATTCAGACCAGAGACTTGGACCTAAATATCCCGCATCCCATATGAGTGGGTCAGGGACCATGGTTCTTGAATGCTGATCCAAAGGGCTTGTAGGTGCTAGAAAGTTCCAACCTGCCACCCAATGAGCTGCTAACAGCTGGCAAAACCAGGGAGATTAGTGATGAACACAGGAAGCTGAATAGCACATACCGCCTTCTCAGCTGCCCCAAAACCTGCATGCGGCATAATAAAGGAAAAACTTCACCACCAAACCCAGTGACCTGGTGTCCGACGACAGCCGCCCATGACTCCAGTCCTGGGATCTGATTGGGTCCCTACTTGTATTTAAACCAAGTGCAGGAACAGGAAATTGTCCATGCAACTGGCTTTTCCCTGCTTAGGACTGCTTCTGCCTGATTCTAATTGCTGGTCCTGCCTCCTGACAGCTGACTCCTGCTTGCCTTCTGGCCTGTCTCAGTCTGATCACGTGGTATCTCACCTGGCCTGGCTCCTGTTCCAACCAGTAGGTCAGACTGCCCATGTCCCAGTTATGACAGAGTGTCCCAACCACCAGAGTATAGAGAGTCTGTCTCCAGATGGAGCTCGTTCCCCTTGTATAACTTTTTCATCAATTTGGCCAGGGGACAGGAGTGCACTCTGTAGTTCATCAATCAGGCAGAGCATGGAACAACTGGCGCTGGTCTCCCACATTGGAGGGAAGTGCTAGCACGTCTATCGACGCGCCATTTGGCGCGTTAAAAAGTCGAAGCTCTGGAGTTCGATATACGCGTCTCGCTCTAGACCGGGATATATCGGAACCCAGAGCAGCTTAACATCGATTCGGAACTCCACAAACAAACGGAGTTCCGGATTCGACATGGCGAGCGCGCACATCGATTCGGCCGCGTGAAGACGTCGTGAGTAAACTCGATTTGTAGATATCGATTTCCGCTACCGTATTCTCGTAGCTGAAAATTGCTATCTAAAATCGATTTTCACCGTCGTTAGATGTGGTCATAATCACCGGTCTGATGGTGTTCTGGGGCTAGCAGCTCTGTTTTCCTTTGTGAAAAACTATGCCTCAGTTTCATCTGATGTTACAATGGGGAAACTCTTGAAATTTCATGGTTCTGTGTGGTGGTATTAAAACTGTTTTCTGGCTCAGATTTGATAGTCAATCACACTGACCTTAGCGCATAAATTCTTTCCCCTCAAATGGATAATCAGGAGGGTTTGAACCCAAGCCTTCAAATCTACAGCAATACTCTACCACTCAAGGGGAAAGCGTAACTGTTGTTGCGGAGTATAGTGTTGTTTCTCTGTTGAGCCAGCTCATACAGGGCAACAACAGTGTGCTTTCCACTGGGTTTACACAAGTATTTGAGAGAGACAAGGAAGTGCTATAGCATTCATTATCTTCTAGTTTCTGTTGTGGGTTGTGTAGAGTCATTTGTGAGTGCCATTATTTTGTGTAGGTGTTTGCTTTCACAAAGAAGATGTGATACATTCGTCCTGCCTTTGCATTGGGTTCTGAAGGTCAGAGGGCCATTCAGGGTCTAATGGAGCTTCTGGAAGAGGGTTAATAACCTCAGCAGAATAATCCCCCTCTGAAAATCTGTCCACTCATCGATCAGTTTTTAGTCCTAGAGTCTTCTCCCCCACCCCCCACTCCTTCCAGGAGAAGCTTGATAAAGCATTTCTTGTAGCAGCTCAGATTAGGAAGTCAAATACACATCCAGTCAAGCTGATCTTCTGTGTAATGAGCATCATGTCATCTTTCATGGCTCTGATCCCTTGAACCAGTAAACATGCACCTCCCTTCCTTCACCAAGTTTTCTGGCTCAGTAGATCCTGTGTGCAGGGAAAGATTACCTTAGTTCTAGCAGTCCAGCACTGCTGGAGAAAGCCCAATGAATTTCTCCAGGGAGTGCGTGCCTCTGCTGGATTTTTGGGCGAGCAGTCATCACCAGAGGTGCAAGACTGGATGGGGATACTTTCTCATCCCGGAGATCTTAGTTCCTCATCAAACTCCTTGAGCTGCAAATGGGAAGATCAGTTTTCAGGTTACAAGTGATTAACCCAGCACTGATTTCAAATAAACAAGCAGGGAAACATTAACAAAAGAAGCTGGGCAGAACACATCTGATCATTGAAATACCACTTGCCAAGCCTGTGTTCAGACTTCAAAGTGAAGTGGCTGAGTCCTGTCTGCCAGGGACATTGGAAATGTATCTGAAGTTTTCTGATGACAACTGCTCAGTGCTTGCAGATCTGCAGCAACCAGTAATACCAAGGTTCCACTCTTCCGGAGTTGCCAGGAAAAGGAGGGCTGTGTGACAGACGTCCTGTTCCCCATCTTTTGAGTTCACCTAATGTATACCTCTTTTTTTCTGATCACTTGTCCTGATGAAACTAAAAGTAGACAAAATGAGTCTGATTTTGATTGCCCCTGATTGTAGTAGTACTCTGACCTGCCGGCCTTTGGTAGGAGATTACCTTCCTATCTCTTGAGTCAAAAGTCCAGCGTGTCACAAGATTTCAGAAAAGTTGTTTTAAAGGGTCAGCTCATGAAACAGAATCACTGGTTTATGAGACCATGTCAAAAAGGTTAGTCTTCACCTTGCTGATTATATAGTAACATTATGCACAAAAAGAACCTACCTAAAATACCTGCCACTAGTGTATCTGAGCACAAGATTGCTTATAGCCTTTTACTGTTTCGTGGGTGTGTTGGAGTTTTTTCCGGGAAGATGTTGATTACCATTAGGTCTTTTAGGGCTCTGACATTCACCCTGCAGGCCTCCGAAGGGCACACAATCTAATAGAAAACCCTTTTATGTTCTCAAGAACCAGGTGACCAGCATAACTTAAAATATCTCTGCTAGACTGCACCATATTCAAGTTTGGAGTCAAAATTTGGTTTTGTTTAACCTCTCCAGGGGTAAGGGCCTATTCCCTAAGAGGCAAAGTCACTTTGTGGGCTGAGAGAATCTCTGAGATATGACATTTTAGGTAGTGACCTAGCAGTGACACCACACAGATAGTCAATATTTCAGAATCTCTATATCAATGCTTTAGTGAATATGGATAATTTGGATTATGGCTCCTAAAAACACTGCATCCAATATGTTCCCTCTCCTCACCACTCTTTCTATCTCAGCCTATTGAGGGTTTACCTGGAGGTATTGCTGTGCATAGCTCAGATGCCAGTGTTTAGCTGTTCACAGAAAGGGAGATTTTGGTCTTAATTTGTAGACTGATTTTTCTGAACAAACCTGGGGTAAATCAATTGTCATTTTAACCAAGAGGCACTCCACTGAGCAAAAAGTGACTCTTGTTCTTTTTTGTTTTTTTACATAAAAGCATCAACAGCCTTTGAAATTAGATGTAAATCCACTAGTGTAATTAACCGGTGCCTGATACTAGGAAAATTGAACCTGCATCCCAAAATGCGCTAGGTGTCAAATACAAAAAGTACATATCACTGACTGGCAGTATTGTGCATGGGTAGTTGCATTCGTGTTTAAACAGCTTATAAGTGGTCTGCTATATAAGGTGTATGTTGGACAATAAAAGTCTAGTAAATTATTGAAGATACTGAACACTGTAATGCTGTGTTGTAGTTGGAAGAAGAAAATACTATATTTAGTGCAGGACGTAGCAGGTGCCCTGAGGACTAATTTTGGTAAGTGACCCTGCCAGCAGGTAGGAGATCTTGGGGGACAACTATTGCACTGGTAGGGTGCAAAATAAACTTTATTAAGAAAATGCAAAAACAGGGAAAATTCAATAGTGAGGAGTATGGGATTTGTTAAGGTAGACAATTGGGGAGGGGTTTCTTTTAGTAAATAGTATAGGGGGTTTCAATAGGAGGGTACAATACAGTGGGGTACAATACAGTCGGTAACCAATTAACATTGAAATATAAATGTCACAGGTAGCTAACAATTTCTATGTAAAGGGTGTGTCGCAGCAGCATATAGCTAACTAACAGTTATGGGTAAAATGTGTCACAGTAGTGTAAATGTAAAATGTGAGGTGTGTTAGAAAAAAGGGTAACCAATGGGGTTTTATGCTAGACTTCAGTAATACAATTGAGGTTTGGGGGCAGCGGGAAGACAGACTTAACCACAATTATACAGAACACAGCAAAATCTTATCTATGATCTAACTTAACCAAGACTACACAAATTAGCAAGTAACAGAACACAATGCAACAATTTTTTAAACCTAACTTACAGAGCACAATACAAACAATTCTCTAAAC
>NW_027424606.1:0-9221 GCF_003597395.2 Chelonoidis abingdonii
ACATCACCTGCCAGGAGATTCCACTGCTGTAGTCTGGAGCCCAACAGCTAGACTAGAGCCAATCAACAATTTTAAGCATCATTTTCGTTCTCAGTGACCCAGAATTAGTCAAGTTTGACTACATTTATTTCAGAAGCATTTTGGCTGTAGAGCAGTGTAATCTAAGGGGAATAAAAAAAATGGGATTTTTGTGCTACTCAGAATTGCATTCCTGAGGCCTCCTGCTAAAACTGATTAAATTATTTGCTTTGGCTTCGATAATCTTTTACCTTGGTGCAGAATGCTTTTCAAGGTTGTCTGTTTTTTGTTTTTTTTTTAATAAGACATGTTCATCCCCCAAATCTGGTTTTGAATTAGCCCCGGATGTTTCCCCAATAGAAAAATTGATCCTGTTCTCAATTGCAAGAAGAAAAATTCCCATTTTTCGAATTTCCCTAGTGTTTTCTACTATGTTAACTATTCTTGTGGCATTAGCCATTGCTTACATGACTGACACACACTTCAACCATTCTCTTCTCTGCTTTCTTGATAACACACCTCCTTACTTCTCCATTACCCAAAGAAGTTCATGGTCATTTGTAATTTTTTTTCCCCCTCCAACAGGAGAAGGAGAGAAAATGGGTGCAATCAGAACTGATTAGAACCCTAGTTCAGATTTCCTCTCCATTTCATGCAATCCATGAAAGAAATAAGGCTCAATTAGGTTTCAATGTATGATGAGCAAAAACACTCCCCTTCAGCTGCAGTTCTTTTTCACATGCATTCATGTATACTAATATTTAAAGTGCAATGCTAGAGTTGGAGACTATTACAACACATTCAAGTTTTGTTAATAAGCGGTCACTAATATCAAAGCAAATGGCATGACAAGTGATGCAAAATTTACATCCTACAACAACAATTGCAAGTGTCCAAAATATTGAGATGCATGGCTTGGTTTGCCTTGATAAAACATGCCAAAATTGTATAGACATGCTAATCAATTTATCTCAAAATAGACTGAAAACCCATAACAAATTACTGCCACAATCCAACATTTGCCAGTCTTAGACTATAGCAGCAATGCAAACACTGAAACCTCACATTAGCTTGAGACTGAAATATGTATAGTATTTGCACAGTTATGAGCACCTTAGGAATGAAGGCTGTTCATAATTCCGCAATGTTTGTAACTCTGAACAAAATATTATGGTTGTTCTTTTAAAAGTTTATAACTGAACATTGACTTAATACAGCTTTGAAACTTTACTATGCAGAAGAAAAATATTGGTTTTAACCATCTTAATTTAAATGAGACAAGCACAAAAACAGTTTCCTTACCTTGTCACATCTTTTTTTTTTAAAACTTTCCCTTTATTTTTTTAAGCTTACTTTTAATACTGTACTATATTTCCGTTTTTCCCCCTCATCTCTACTGTGTGTAGTTGACCAGTCAGTTTGTAACTCTGGTGTTCAGAACTCTGGTGTTCTACTGAATCTTCTTTTCCACTGCTTTAACAATGAACTTTAACCCACAAACCTTACTTGACTTTGAAAATCTCATAAATGTTTAATCTAAAATTCATGGCTCCACTTGGTTTGTATACCTTGTCTGGCATTATGGGTAGCACTCTCAGGCCCATTGAGGAGACATATTTGGCAATTTCAGGACCCAGATATCAAGCTGTCTGAGCAGGCATTGTTCTAGAATTAGCATCTTGTTTACTTAGCAATCCCTATATGGAATATTATTGATTGGTTAGAAGGTGACACTTATTTGAGTTCTTCCTGTGGCTAGGAAATTAACAGACTATAAAAACTGATTTATTCTCTGGGATTATTATTTGTCTTTTCAGCTACTATTCAGTTTAAGAATTTGGGGTTTTTTAGAGGTCTGGTAAACCTAACAATTAGTCTATAAAAATAAAAGATCTGTAAACAAATTTAAAAAATAAATAAATAAGATTGTAACAACTCCCCAAAAAACATGCAAAACTGACAGCCCGCCAAGTTTGGTTACACACTGGAAACTCAGCCAAATTTACTGAAAATCTCCTTATGGTTCACAACACCTTCCAGGAAACCTGAACCAATTTATGGCTTCCACACAAAACTAGATGAGACAATGACAACCCAATGACACAAAGGTGAGTGAGCAGGTGAAAATTCATATGACTCATTACAAAATAAAACATTCACATAATCTTTTGCAATATTAAATTGTTGCTTTTCATATAGCTTTTTAAAATAGAACTTTCATTTTAATCACTTAATTCCCCACGTTTCTCTTCAAAACCAATACACTATTCCCAAATATCAAATATTCTATCTGGAACTAAAAATATTTATACTCATTGCAAACAAATTACATAATGCAGTACTGCTAGGTGTCTTCAGAAAAAGGGTTAATTAATGGGTGAATGTTAAAAATATAAAGTAAGCTTTACTGCTAAGTAATAAGAACAACTAACAACTTGATATGAACTTAGATCAACTGCTACATTTGTTTTCTACTAGGAGTGATCTGGAAGGTAAGTGAGCAGACTATACATCCAATTTTCATGTCTTTAAATGGGACCCTAGCACAGTGAGCAGAAAAGAAAATTCACAATGTAAGGCTTCCATTCTGCAAACACAAATAAGATTAACTTTCAGCTCGTGAACAGTGTGGCAAATTGCCGGTACTGTTCTGCTGGGTCTCGCGCTTTCTCTTCTCTGGGGTAGGTTCAGGGCGCTATTGCTTGCCTCTGAACCAGTTCTTAATCACTCCCCTAGTGTCCTTGGAGAAGGGAGTGGAGAGGGAGGGACCTGGGGCCCGCCTCTACTCCAGGTCCCAACCCAGGGCCCTGGGTTGTGGTGAACCACTTGATAGCGGTTTCTTCCCCTGGTTACTTCCCTCTCATACCCGTCAGCTTGTGAAGGGCTTCTCGCCTCTCTTCTATGACAAGCTGGTGCCCCTTACCTAGGGTTTCTGTTGGGCTTCCAATCCACCTGCAGCACTCCCTCAAACCTTCTATTTCTCTCTGGACAAATCTTCTCTTCTGCAATCTGCACTCTGCTCAATCCAACCTTTCTCCTTCAACTACCACACCCTGTCTGACTAAGCAGGGGTTTATATCCATGACTGGAGTCAGGTGCTCTAAGTTGAAGTCAGGTGCCTAAGTGAAGTCGACGTGTCTAATTGGCCAAGCTGTTCTAGTTAATCTAAAGCAAACCTTCCTCCCTTGGCAGGGAATAAGGCCCCCTACTAACACTCTTATGCTGCCTCTGGCCATGCTGTATCACAACAGGCATTATAGGTTAATGACATGGATATGCTCACAGAACAGGAGACCTAAAATGCCTTCATGTTTTTTAATTTTATTTTGTAGTAAACTAACTTACTCTATTTCACAAAGGCATATCAAAAATTAAAATAAAATCCAGACTGGAGAATGAGCTGTGGAGAAAGGGAGGAAGCCATTTTTAAAAGTATGGCACTTTGTGCATTCTGAACATATATACCTATAATCCTCTTCATTTACATGTTTGAATATTCTTCTCTTTAGATAAACAGATTACATGAAGATGGTCTGTCTCCTTTCCAGACAAATTGTGATTAAGTTTTTCAAGGATCATGTGGCATTAATTTTGTAATTGACAGAAGCAAAGGCAGCTGAGCCACATTATTTCCATCCACTGCATTCTGAAGCTATATTAACAGGATCTCTGGGCTCTGTGACATAAGTGATGCATGCAGCAGTCGGGAAAAGAGACTGGAAATAAATACAGGTAAAGAGTAAGCAAAGTATATTTATTTTTATTTTTTTCACTGGCAGCGTCAGAAGAGACACACATCTGAAAGGAAATAATCCTTTACAAATGATGTTCCTGTTTGCAGCTTCTTGTTAAAGTTACTTCTCTTAAAATAATAGTGCAAGTTGGCACAAAGTTGACAAGACAGCATAAACATCATATTTCATAAAGAGCAAATTTTTTTTTAACAAAAAAATCCAACCTACAAAAGCTGTTAAGGAGCTAACTACATTATACAACTTGTTTTAAATGTTTACATCAGAGAACTAATGGATGGCCCTGGGCTATTCTCGTACTTAACCAACATTAGCTTGACTCAGGCCTGGTCTACACTATGTGTTCAACCAATTTTAAGAGGGTTAAACCGATTTAACGGCACACCCGTCCACACTACAAGGCCTTTTATCGATATAAAGGGATCTTTAAATCGGTTTCTGTACTCCTCCCCAACGAGAGGGGTAGCGCTAAAATCGGTATTACCATTCGGATTAGGGTTAGCGTGGCCACAAATCGACAGATTGGCCTCCAGGCGGTATCCCACAGTGCACCACTGTGACCGCTCTGGACAGCAATCTGAACTCAGATGCACTGGCCAGGGTAAACAGGAAAAGCCCCGCCAAACTTTTAAATTACATTTCCTGTTTGCCCAGCGTGGAGCTCTGATAAGCATGGTGGCGATGCAGGTCCCAAATCCAAAAGAGCTCCAGCATGGACCATATGGGACGATACTGGATCTGATCGCTGTATGGGAGACAAATCTGTTCTATCGAAGCTCCGTTACAGAAGACGAAGTGCCAAGCATTGAAAAAATTTCCAGGCTACACAGTGCTGCGTGAAGGCGTAACGGAAAGCCAAAGAATCAAATGACGCTCATTGAGGGGAGGGAGGGGGTACTGAGGACTCAGCTATCTACAGTCCACAGCAGTCTCGACGAAACTATTGCATTCTTGGCTGAGCTCCAGTGCCTGTAGGTTCAAAACACATTGTCCGGCGTGGTTCAGGGCATAGCTCATCAATCTTACTCCCTTCCCCCACCACCCGTGAAAGAAAGGGAAGAAATCATTTCTTGACTTTTTTTAATGTCACTCTATGTCTACTGAATGTTGCTTGGAGACGCGATGCTGCAGCGTGAAGAGCAGTATCACGCTCTTCTCCTCCCGGTGGCAGACTGCTATCCGTCGTCATTCATAGCCCATGAGTGCTCCTGGCAGGCTTCAGGTGAGGCTGGCCGGGGGCCCCAGGGTAAATAGGAATGATTCCTAGTCATTCCCAGTAGATGGTACAGAACGGCTGGTAAACCGTCTTCATTCATAGCAACTGGGGCTGTTGCTCCATCAGCCTGCCCTTCATGTCTAAAGAAAAGATTCTGTACTACCTGGACTATCATAGCAGCGGGATGCTGGGTCCTCTTCCCCACACCGCTTAATGTCCTGCCTGGCTTACTGTCTAGCAGCAGGGGGGGGGGGGGGGAGTGGGGGGGGGGGGTGGTATCCCAACGCGTTTATGATCTTATGGGGGGGGGGGGGGGGGGGGGGGGGGGGGGGGGGGGGGGGGGGGGGGGGCAGAAGGGGGGAGAAGAGAGAGAAGAGGGGGGGGGGGGGGGGGGGGGGGGGGGGGGGGGGGGGGGGGGGGGTGGGGGGGGGGGGCGGGGGGGGGGGGGGGGGGGGGGGGGGGGAGGGGGGGGGGGGGGGGGGGGGGGGGGGGGGGGGGGGGGGGGGGGGGGGGGGGGGGGGGGGGGGGGGGGGGGGGGGGGGGGGGGGGGGGGGGGGGGGGGGGGGGGGGGGGGGGGGGGGGGGGGGGGGGGGGGGGGGGGGGGGGGGGGGGGGGGGGGGGGGGGGGGGGGGGGGGGGGGGGGGGGGGGGGGGTGGGGGGGGGGGGGGGGGGGGGGGGGGGGGGGGGGGGGTGGGGGGGGGGGGGGGGGGGGGGGGTGGGGGGGGGGGGGGGGGGGGGGGGGGGGGGGGGGGGGGGGGGGGGGGGGGGGGGGGGGGGGGGGGGGGGGGGGGGGGGGGGGGGGGGGGGGGGGGGGGGAGGGGGGGGGGGGGGGGGGGGGGGGGGGGGGGGGGTGGGGGGGGGGGGGGGGGGGGGGGGGGGGGGGGGGGGGGGGAGGGGGGGGGGGGGGGGGGGGGGGGGGGGGGGGGGGGGGGGGGGGGGGGGGGGGGGGGGGGGGGGGTGGGGGCGGGGGGGGGGGGGGGGGGGGGGGGGGGGGGGGGGGGGGGGGGGGGGGGGGCGGGGGGGGGGGGGGGGGGGGGTGGGGGGGGGGGGGGGGGGGGGGGGGGGGGGGGGGGGGGGGGGGGGGGGGGGGGGTGGGGGGGGGGGGGGGGGTGGGGGTGGGGGGGGGGGGGGGGGGGGGAGGGGGGGGGGTGGGGGGGGGGGGGGGGGGGGGGGGGGGGGGGGGGGGGGGGGGGGGGGGGGGGGGGGGGGGGGGGGGGGGGGGGGGGGGGGGAGCTGCCTTCCCCTCATTTATTTCTCACTAACAAGTCACTGTTTCTTATTCCTTTCATTCTTTATAAATTTCATGACACAAATGGGGGGACACCTGCAACCCGGTTTAGCTTCAGAAGGCTGAGGAGGGGAAACAGGGGGGGTTGTTGCAGGGCAACCCACGTGAATGGCATTGTAGCTCATATTCTGCGGGATCTGCACATGGAGCTGTGCTTCTCTTGATACACTAGTTCTTATACACTTGCCCCATATTCTAGGCGGGCTGATCTATTTTAGATTACATAAGGGAGGGATTGATCCAGGGGAGTCACTCTCAATTTTTTGCCTGTGCGCCCAGTGCTCAGCAGGGGCACCCATGATAGAGCAGACAGTACAGAATGACAGAATAACACATCTTGTCGCAATTGTACAATGCAGCAAAATGGTACAGACAAATTGATAACCGTCTCTGCTATCATGCAAAAGCAAAGATGCTGCTGTGTAAGCACATTTAGCAATAACCGCCTCTAAGTTCAGCAAGGCATCAGATAACAAAATACAAAGTGTGACAGGAAAAAAAAAAAAGCTGACGGGCTCCCTGGTTGCTGTGCTATGGTGTCGCCAGGGCAATCGGAAAAAGGCGCGCAAAATGATTGTCTGCCATTGTTTTCCGTGGAGGAAGGGAATGAGTGATGACATTTACTTCAGAACCACCTTGACAATGATTTTTTGCCCTCAGGGGCACTGAGATCATCAACCCAGATTCCAAGGGGCGGGGGACAATGCAGGAACTATGGGATAGCTACGGAATAGCTACCCACAGTGCAACGCTCCGGAAATTGACACTAGCCTCGGACCATGGACGCACACCGCCGAATTAATGTGCTTAGTGTGGCCACGTGCACTTGCCTTTATACAATCTGTTTTACAAAACCGGTTTATGTAAAATCGGACTAATCCCGAAGTGTAGACGTACCCTCAGGTTTAAAAACTTAATTCAGATAACACAGTTATCACGATGGGCTCATTTTTTTGACATTTAGCCCGTTCGGGTAGTCTCACAAAACAATGTACATTTTTTAGTGTGTGTTAGATTAATAGTGAGAAGAATGGCAGAAACACGAATTTAACAACTCAGAAAGTTTCAACTTTTCAAGTTTCATTCTCAGTATATTTACTGAGTATACAAAGGCATCATATATTCTTAAGGAATGCCAGCTGAGGTACAGAACAGTGAGAACTTTTTTGTGCTTTGAGAATACAGCCACATAAGAAGTCTCTGTGGATATTATTTAATTTAGAAACAACTTACACTATTTAGTTTAACTTTAAAACAACAGATTTCTTTATACTTTGACTATAATAAAAATATTGTTCCTGAACATAATTCAGAATTATATACTAGCCAAAACAGAATCCTGAATCCAAATATCCCTTAACTTTGATTTAGGGTTAAAATCTTAGTTAAACATTTTGAGATTTGAATGTAAACTAAGATTACCTAGACTTTACTCTATGTGTGTGTTAGTGGTTTTGTGCCTCTCAGCTTTTTCCTGTAAATATAAATCTTAAATAAATGATGAAAAATAGTTAAAACAAACACTAGTGTCACCCAAAGCACAATAAGCAGTTTTTCAACAGCAGTGGTTTCTACCTGTGTACTATAAACACGTATTGTGTTTACACTATTTCCCACAAATGAAGAAGCAGCACTGAGCCAAGATTGCCAATTTCCAGATCTGTAAATGGAATAATTGTTTATAAGAGCTACGGTGTTTGAAGATTCATGTGAAACTAATGATCTTATATATTGCATTTTTTTCCTGTTTGGCATATTCCCAGTTACCCAACCTGCCAGGGAACAAGTATTTATAATATCTGACATTGTTTCTGAAAGCATAAAACAAATAACCAAAAGCAATTTTCAGTCAGAAAACAGTAGTTTTCTGCTGTACCAGTTATTGGCACTTGGAGCAGTTTACAGAAGTGCAACTGGCGGGGGACACCTTCTTGCCACATCAGAGGTTTCACATATAGTTGGCTTTGATAAACATTTCACTGAAAGTCAAGATTACATGCTAAGTATTTACAATCTTAATTCTGATATAAGTTATCACACTAAATGTATGGACCTATACTAGGGGTGGGTAAACTTTTTGGGCCAAGGGCCATATCTGAGTGGGGAAATTGTATGCAGGGCTGGGGCAGGGTGTTGGGGTACAGGAGGGAGTGCAAGGCGCAGGAGGGGGCTCAGGACAGGGGGCTGGGGTGCAGGAGGGGTGCAGGGTGCGACAGGGGGCTCATGGCAGGAGGTTGGAATGCACAGGGCTGCAGGGTACAGCAGGGAGCTCAGGGAAGGGCGCTGGGGTGCAGGAGGGGTGCGGAGTGCAGAAGGGGGCCCAGGGCAGGAGTGCAGACTGCAGAAGGGGGACCAGAGCAAGGGTTGGGGTGCAGGAGGGGGCTCAGGTCAGGGGGTTGGGGTGCAGCAGTGAGATCAGGGCAGGGAGTTGGAGGACAGGGTGCAGGACGGATTCAAGCTCCGGCCTGGCGCCACTTACCTAAAGCTACTCCAGGGTGGCAGCGGCACGCACCGGGGCCAGGGCAAGCTCCCTGCATCCTTGCCCTGGCCCCAGCCCCGCGACACTCCAGAAAGCGCTGCAGCCCCTGGGGGAGGGGGCGGCGGAGGACTTTGTGTGCACTGCTCTTGCTGTGCCTCCAGGTACCTCCCCCGAAGCTCCCATTGGCCAGGGTTCCCCATTCCCGGCCAATGAGAGATGCGGGACACAGTGCCTGTGTCATAAACAGATGGTTAAGGGTTAATGTCTCTTTTACCTGTAAAGGGTTAAGAAGCTCACTGAACCTGGCTGACACCTGACCAGAGGACCAATAGGGGGACAAAATACTTTCAAATCTTGGTGGAGGGAAGTCTTTGTTTGTGCTGTTTGTTTTGTTCGTTATTCGCTCTTGGGGTTAAGAGGGACCAGACGTGCACCCCAGGTTTCCCCAATCTTTCTGAAACAGTCTCT
>NW_027424607.1:0-2046 GCF_003597395.2 Chelonoidis abingdonii
CTTTACAGATGGGAAGAACTGCTAAAAAAAGTTAACTGATTTACTAAGACCACATCTGCAATCAGTGTCAGTGCTGAGATAAGAAGGTAGGAATTAGTAACTTTCATTCCCTGTTTAGCCCTTCAGTATTAGGTTTCTCTTCCTTGTGGCTAGAGGCTATATCAGGGGTCAGCAACCTTTCAGTAATGCTGTGCCGAGTCTTCATTTATTCACTCTAATTTAAGGTTTCGTGTGCCAGTCATACATTTCAACGTTTTTAGAAGGTCTCTTTCTATTGGTCTATAATATATAACTAAACTGTTCTTTGTAAAGTAAATAAGGTTTTTTAAAATGTTTAAGAAGCTTAATTTAAAATTAAATTAAAATGCAGAGCCCCCCAGGACCGGTGGCCAGGACCCGGGCAGTGTGAGTGCCACTGAAAATCAGCTCACGTGCTGCCTTCGGCATGCGTGCCATAGGTTGCCTGCCCCTGGGCTATATTAACTGCACTGCAGAGGATCTGTCTCAGTTGTAGAAAATTACCTTGCAGCCAGAAGTGAGCAAGTATGTGGTGGCTCTAGTTTTATATTCAGCATGCCATAGGGACTTGGTCTAGTATTCTACAAGTTAATCAGGGGACCCACAGACATGAGTTTCACCCCGAACCCTAAAGGCCAGCCTTGAACTGTTGTATGTGTGGAAAAGGAGGGTGGAGGAGACTAGCAGGACAAGAATAACCTATGATTTTTAAGGAAGGGGTGGAAAATATCACTGACAAGTTTCAATTCTAGTTTATATTTTCAAGTGACTGGTTGACATTAAGCATCAAGGCTCTCTTAGCAATACAAAAGGTCTATAAACATACTTCAAAAAATAGCAACTGAGATTAAACATAATATTTTATGAGATCCTGAAACCTGGAGGTTCAATGGCCATGGTTTTATAGGCCCCAGAAGCTGCTGCTTACTTGTATGTGCAATTGCAGTTTTTACATGGACAGATGGATTTGCACACACATAAAAATGAGTCCAGCTGACAGTTTGGCCCTAAAATGCCATTTGACCATCAAATGATTGAAGAGGAAGAATAACCTCCAACAGATTAAATACAAATCAAAATATTACTTACTAGCATTCTGGCCTTGGACTAAAGAATGTCTGAGACATTCAAAGGTAAGAATGGTGACATATTTAGATTATCAATATCATTAATATTTTGGATATTTGATTAAGAGTGTGCTTATCGGAGAAAAGGTAATAAAGAGGGTGGGTATACAGTACCAGGATAATTACACTAGGACCAACATGAATGGGAGTAAAGTAGACAAGAAGTATCAAGCAGGAATAGGTTTTGTACAACACTTGACAATAAACTGAACAACAAAGGCAGAGTGGGAGGTTATAAGTAATTCCTCCCAGGCTTTTTGTCACACTGTGGGACAAATAGTAAAATCTTATATTCTTCCACAGTTAGTCATAGGCCTAGATTTGTTGTAAGATCGTATGCATCAGTATTTATAACTCTGATTTTCTGTATACAGTTATTTTGTCCCCTCATTATTATTTTAGGTGCCTAAGGAACCCAATAAGATCTTCATTTTGCCAGTCATACAAACAAGTAAAACAAAAATAGTCTGTGAGATGGTGTGTAATCCCCACTGGCAGTGAAAGAGTTAATTGGAGCCAAAGAGCAATTTGCATGCCCAGTTGCACCCAGAGGGTGGTCTTCACTCAATTTAGGGTTAGGATTATCTGAAGAGGGGCTGGGTGACTGAATTATGGATGAGTCCCACCTGAAAGAAGGAGGCTGACTAATAAAAGAAGGAAGTAGGCTATAGAAAGGAGACGGGAGAGTGAAGGGAAGAGATTAGGCCTTACTATCCTTTTCTGAGCAGAAAGTTCTGCTCGAGGGTTAGGAGAGATACAGGGAGATCGTAGGGGCAGACAGGGCCGGCGCTAGGATTTCTGACGCCCTAGGCGCCGGGACATTTCGCCGCCCCCCGCGCGGGTCTTGCGTCTCTGGCGGAGCTGCCGCAGGCATGCCTGCAGCAGGTCCACCGGAGCCGCG
>NW_027424608.1:0-3291 GCF_003597395.2 Chelonoidis abingdonii
TTATCCATGGGGTCCAGTGATGAAGATGTCATCCAATTAGCGATAAGTGTAGAGAAGGGGCGTGATGTGACGAGAGCTAGGAGCATTGTTCCAGGTCGGCCATAGCCATAACAATATTGGCATATTGTGGGGCCATGCGGGTGCCCATAGCGGTGTCACTGATCTGGAGATATATATTGTCATCAAATTTGAAATAGTTGTATGTGTTCTTTAACAGAGTGGTTCTACAGTGCTATAGAACACAAGATCAGTTTCCTATCCTGACACTGGTTTAACACGGATATAATTCCAGTGACTTCAGTGAAGTTATTCCTGATTTACGATGTTGTGAGAAGGGAGTGATATGAGCAGTAGCTATGAATGGTACCAGCTCATGCACAGTGTAGTATGTTTCACTTATATATGTATATAAGTCCCAAGGAACTTTGGACAGTGTTCTTTGTTCTTTTTATACATCAAAGCAAACTTTTGTATAGTTACTCCATTGTGAGACCTTTACATGTGAAGATGATGTTGTCATGGGTTGCACTCCCCTTCTGGGATGGCACCTGATGTACTGGGGTTTCACTGAGCCTCTCCTCCACCTGCCTGGGTTCCCTCTCTGTGCTTTGCTGAATTAGGCTCTCCGGCCTCTCGCAGCACACACACATACACAGGTAGGACCACACCCTGCTGCAGACACAGGCTGAAGTCAGCTCTGTGTGAGGGGACTCCCCCAGCACTCACGTGCACACCCCTTTTGGGAAATAAACCCAAAATAATGCTGCTTTACGCTGTGTAGAAAAATCTGCACAGCATGAGCCCATAAAAATCCTCTCTTCCTCGATGTCATGAGAGATGTGCATGACTTCTTGCCACTCCAGTTAGAAATTGTACAAACTGGATTATATTATAAACAAGAAATACGTTTATTAACTACAAAAGGTGAATTTTAAGTGAATATAAGTGCTAACAGACAGAACAAAGGAGATTACTGAGCAAATAAAACAAGGTACGCAAGCTAAGCTAAATATACTTAAGAAACAGGTTACAAAATGTAATTTATTACCCTAAATGTTGTTTTAGGCAGGTTGCAAGGTTTCTGTGGTTCTGTGTTCTAGTTATATTTCTTTTCAGACTGGACCCCTGTCTCAGTCAGGACTACCCCATGCCTTCCTTTCAGGTAGTGTTAGTGGTCTTTCTTCTTGAGCAGACAGGCCATGGAAAGGAGTCCCGTTTGCCTTCCTTCCCACCCTTAAATAGGATTTACTTGAGGTGGATTTACAAGGCCCCCCTGCCCTTCCAGTGGAAAGTTACAAGAAGTCTCAGGTAATGTTTAATATCAGGTGACAAGACCACCTGACCTAGTAATGTCACAGTTATGTCCCCAGACACATCCCAAGAGGGAGAGAGATAAGTATCTTCATGGTCTTGTTGTTCCTTCCTGATGGCCCATCAAATCTGATGGCCTGTTGTCTGGTGAGTGTCTTCCCAATACACGCTCAGTTGTAATTGTTACATAGTCCATATTCCTAACTTTAGATACAGAAATGACACATGCATACAAATTGGATAATCACATTCAGTAAAAGCAGCAAAGAATCCTGTGGCACCTTATAGACTAACAGGCGTTTTGGAGCATGAGCTTTTGTGGGTGAATACCCACTTCGTTGGATGCACCCACGAAAGTTCATGCTCCAAAACATCTGTTAATCTATAAGGTGTCACAGGATTCTTTGCTGCTTTTACAGATCCAGACTAACATGGCTACCCCTCTGATACTTGACACATTCAGTAAATAATAACCTTTCCCATGATACCTTACAAGACCCATCTTGGATGAAGTATATCTCAGTTATGTCATATCCATATTATAAGCATATTTCCATAAAGAATATGGAGTGCAACGTCACAGTTGTGAAAGCCAAGACTATAACAGGGTTCAAAAAAGAACTAGATAAGTTCATGGAGGATAGGTCGATCAATGGCCATTAGCCAGGATGGGCAGGGATGGTCCCTAGCCTCTGTTTGCCAGAAGCTGGGAATGAGTGACAGGGGATGGATCACTTGATGATTATCTCTTCTGTTTGTTCCCTCTGAAGCACCTGGCACTGGCCACTGTCGGAAGACAGGATATTGGGCTATATGGACCTTTGCTCTGACCCAGTATGGCCATTCTTATTAATTAAATTATTCTTTCTCTTAAACAGTTAAATAAGTGACACTGTCACCATTTTTTTCAGAATTAAAGTTTTGCCTTTAGTTTGACATGCTATTACCATAGTTTTTAATAGGATCAGGTATTTTTGATGTAAATTGTGGGGCGGGGGGAGTGTAAAATTGGATGGGGATGGGGATTAAAGTGGATAGATGTAGCTTACTGTACAACCAACTCCAGGAGGTATATTTTTATATAGTCATGAATGGAACACTATTAGTATGCTGGACCTCAGAAATATTCTTCCATTTTTAAACAGAATCACAGAACATTCTAGTTTTCTCATTATATTCAGCACATATTAACAAGAATCGGGATAAGGACTCATTTAAATTGTGCATGTGCAGCTCTGCTTTTCCCTCGTGAGGTGAAATATAGATGTTAACCCATGCTTGATCTGAATCTGGTAGTAAAATGTGCCTTGACCTTAACTCCCTTACATGTGCCTGAGCATCCAAGTTGTCTGAAAGGGCAGAGCACTAGACAAAGTATGCAGATTTAGATCTGCATTGGAGAAACATAGTTGATATCAAGACAAGTGTGCCTCAGCTGGACAGATTAGACAAAGGCCTGTAGGATTGTGTTGGAGGATGGTGCAAATATATCTCAATTATACTTTTCAGAGACTAGAAAGGCTGGGTTATCCTCTTTCCCTCCAGGTACTGTACAACAATACGTGTCACAAGAAGTGCTAAAAAAATAACAATACAATGTAACCAATGATATAAAACGCAACGTTTCAGAAATGCAGACTAATGGAACAGTCATAGAAATGGAGGGGAAAGGATGGGAAGGTTATGAAGAATATTTACAGTGAAGCACACCTTTGGGGGAAAAAACTGGGGGCCAGATCCTCAGCTGACACAAACCAGGATTGCTCCTTTGAAGTCAAGGGAATTATGCTGATTTATGCCAGTTGAAAAACTGGCCCAGTACGTCACTTATTAATAGAGAGTGAGGGGCTGAAATTGTTGGAAAAGAGGAGTCAGTTTCATACTTCAGGGACCACATGATACAATTGCCTGCCAATAAGAAAGAAGATAGGGGTGGCATTTTTAACAGGCAGGTAGCATCAGAAGACAAATACCTCTGGG
>NW_027424608.1:3316-5008 GCF_003597395.2 Chelonoidis abingdonii
GACTAGAACACCAAGTGATTCCGGGGGACAACGAATGAAAAAAAACAGGATCAGCGTGAGGTCATAGGGCAAGGGAACCCGATGGGGAACCGAGCAGAGAACCCCGGACAACGCCCACTGCTCCTCAAAGGCGTCAAGGGAGCCAGCGACGCCGCCCAGAGGAACTCCGCCCGGATTGCGTGACAGACGGAGGAACGGAAATAGGCCTACAGTCGCAGGAGTCCGTCGGCCAACCTCCCTCTCCCGGGTGTTGAGATGGCGAGTTTGGCCAGGGCCAAGAGGAGGTTGAGAAGAGATCCCCGCGACTTCGTGGGGCACGGAGGGATGGAGTGCATAGATAAAAGGTGAGGGGAAAATGCAACCAGAAACGTAAAAAAGATATTCAGGAGGAGCCGGAACAGGGGCTGCAACCTGGCGCACTCCAAGTAACGTGCGCCAGGTCTCCTTCATGCCACAGAAAGGGCAGGTGTCGGGGACAAGGGGTGACCCGCCAAGTACACACCCGTGCTCACCGGCCCCATGAAGGAGCCGCCAAACTGACATCCCAGCGCCGCGCGCGAACCAGGGGCAGGTACAAGCTGGCCACCGGGGCTGCTCACACCCTCGAGAGGTGGCAGGAGGTCCGCCATTTGGTAGGGGCGGGACGCAGGAGTGAGGTAGTGAAGGGGTGTGGAGCCGAGCGTGTACAGATGTTCCGTTGGCGGCGGTCTGGAACAGAACCGGCTGCACATCGTGCAGCCGGCTTGCAGAGAGAAGGGTGAGGGGGCCGATTGGGTCCAGGGGCAGGGGCCCTACAAAAATGTCCATGGGGCCCGGGGTGGAGGTGGGCGGGGCGTGCCCTCTCGTAGGACCCGGCGAGGTAAGCCCGAGCAGCAGGCAGCAAAGCGGCCCTCACCTCCTGAAGTACGCGCCGGGGAGTATGAGGTCTGGAGAGCCCCATGCGCCGGGCGAGCGTCAGGGATCCAGCCATCTCCCCGCTCGTAGTCCAGGAGGTCTCCCGACCCTGGTGAACTCCCGCCAAGACCAGCTCCGGCGCACCGCGGGGGACTCCGCCAACCTGCACACCAAGCTGGGATTGTGTAGACAGGGGCTCCGCGAGGAGGTCGGCCCCCACGGTGGCACACGGACCTGGTCACGGAAAGAGCTTCCAGGTCCGGAGAGGTCTGTTAGATAGAAGACCGGCAGCCCGGAGAGGTCTCGCGGAAGACCTCTCGGATGGAGGTAAAGAGCTGCTCGTCGTATCGGAAGCCTCTCGGAAGCGGCGGGAGGAAGGCGTGCGCCAGTACGCTCCACCCGGACTACCCGCACCATACAGGAGCCTCTGAGGGCGCCTGGAGGCGGCAAGACACGGACCTGAGTGCGAAGGGCACTTCAGGCCCTGCCCCCCTTCCTCCAGGGGCAGGTGGAGGACCCCTGCGAGACCCGTGCGTCCCTGGCCAAAAGAACTCCAGAATCCTCGTCCGGAGGTTGGTCAGGAATCCGGGCCGGACAGGTGTTGAGCCGTGGTACCCAGAGCATGGACAGGACCAGTTGATTAAGCACCAGTGCCCTCCCGCGAAGGGGAGAGGCACCGGAGTAGTCCCGTCCATTTCCGGAGCCGCCCCGCCACCCTGCCCTCCAAACCGTGCCAGTTCTCCGGCGGAGACGGATGCGTGGCAGAAAGGTAAAAGCCGAGAAGAGCAGCGGACCCGA
>NW_027424609.1:0-1703 GCF_003597395.2 Chelonoidis abingdonii
CATCAATCCCCCCTTTTTATGAAAGCATTTTGAGAGCTTTTAATACTCCCAATCTTCGGCCTTCACCGGCCGGAATAGCATCATGATTCTCTGGTTTATGATTTGATTAGTCATTCGTCGAATTATTGTTATGAAGCAGGGAGCAAGGCAAGCGAAAGCTGTTATTGATCTTAAGGATTGTTTTTTTACAATTCCCCTTGCTAAAGCAGACAGGGAAAAATTTACATTTACTGTGCCGGTCTATAACCATGCCCAACCGACACAACGGTATCAATGGAAGGTTTTGCCCCAGGGTATGCTAAATTCCCCAACGCTATGTCAACACTTTGTTGATCTAGCTTTGCGCGATTTTCACATAACACACCCAGAGTTAGAGATTTATCACTATATGGATGACATTTTGCTGGCTGGAGTCGTTGTTGATGACCTTGTTTTACAGGCATTAGAACAACACTTGCGTTTGTTCGGCCTTATAGTTGCCCCAGAGAAGGTTCAAAGGGAAGCACTGTTTTTATATTTAGGGCATAAGATGCTATCCACTTATGCCTCTCCGGCAGCCCCTGAAGTGGTACTTCCCACACCCTTGACGCTGGTAGAGTTGCAACGAATTGTAGGGCACCTAAATTGGATTAGGCCTTTTTTTAAACTGCCCACAGAACTGTTACAACCCCTGTTTCAGCTATTGAAAGGGCCCAAACATCCGACTAATGTGATTCAAATTACTCCAGCTCTTAAAGCTTGTGTTGACAAATTGAATATGATTTTAGCTGATGTATTTGTTGATCGGCCTCCAAGCTTTGGCCCTTTAAATTTAGTTATGCTACAGACTGCTCAGACCCCTTCCGGGTGTTATATGTTGATAAGGAGAAAACTTCTGTGTATATTATTGAATGGATGTATTTGCCTTCAACCCCCCACGGAATATATATCCATATATGGATGCCTTGGCCGATTTGCTTCGTAAGGCTCGGCATCGGGCCTTGCAGTTAACTGGGTTTGATCTTTTTAGGGTCTGTCTTCCAATCACCCAAGATGAATTTCACCATTTACAGCAACACTCCCTTGTTTGGAAAATGGCCTTTTGTGATTATGTAGGAGACATTGCATATAATTCCCCCAAAGATCCTCGCTTAGTAATTGTACAACAGGTTCCGCTCACGCTCAAATCCAAGCTTTCCCCTGTACCCTTACAAGCCATTACAGTGTTCACTGATGGTTCCCCCACACGTGGGGTTGTAGCCTACCAGCACTCTGATACTAATGCATGGCAAACTCGGTTTACCTTGCCTCAAAAGTCAGCCCAACGATCAGAAATTGCAGCAGTTATTTTGGCTTTTCGGCTTTTTTGTGATCAACTGTTTAATTTGATAGTTGATACTGTTTATGTTTATCAGTTATTGGATCACCTTCCACATTCTTTACTAACCCCTCATTTGGATGCTGATTTATTGTCTCTGTTCCTTACCTTACAATATTTATTATCTCGACGACATCACTTGGTGTTTGTCTGTCATGTTAGGAGCCATACTGCTCTTCCAGATATGCTTACCCAAGGCAATGCTTATGCTGATTCAGCCCTTAAACAACTACGGATGCATTCCTTGTTTTCTGATCCTATTAATAGTCATGCCTTTTTTCATCAATCTGCTAAGGTTTT
Source organism: Chelonoidis abingdonii (assembly GCF_003597395.2). NCBI lineage: Eukaryota > Metazoa > Chordata > Testudines > Testudinidae > Chelonoidis > Chelonoidis abingdonii. The sequence continues at coordinate 1,658 of NW_027424609.1, forward strand.
GGCTAAACAATTTAAATTGCCACTTTCTCAAGCTCAGCAGATTGTT
>NW_027424610.1:0-130 GCF_003597395.2 Chelonoidis abingdonii
AACAAAGAAAGCAAACAGTAAAATTCACCTGGGGCCAGCACTGATATTCTATTCCTTACTAACTCTTATCATTCTAAGGCTAATACTTCACCCAGTTGCCCTTAAACAGTGCAAATGTCTATATTCCTGA
>NW_027424610.1:155-4729 GCF_003597395.2 Chelonoidis abingdonii
CACCTGGATTGCAGCATTCCAACATTTTGCTTAAAGTACAGACAGCATTTCTTAATCTTTTCTTTTTACAATATATTCATTCTACTTACACAATCCCTCTTTTGGTCAAGCGCACACCATGATCAACAATACTGGGTTCCACAAGTTAACTGTTCCTTATTTCTCTGTTATCAGTTGATATTCAAAATCATCATATTAGCACTCTGTTTTGGGTAGTCACCTGGGTGACACAATTCTGGATACAACAGAGATTAACTGAAGACTACAAAAACACTAAGATTCCAACGAATAGTTAGGCTCCCTGAACAATCAGTTTCCATTGCAGAGAATTGATACAGATTACTTAGCCACTCATAAGAACCGGCTCTTCATGGGGAGATATGTATTGTTCTAGTGCAGGCTTAGCTACTTTCTTATTGGTACAGTCAGTATAACAGACAACATTGTTTCCAATGAGACAGGTCCTCCTTGCGCCCAGCATATGTCCAATGCCTGATGTTCTGTAGGCCACCTGTTGGATCACCCTTTTCTTGGCCAGGGCTCTTAACTTTCTCGGCTTTATTTGCATTATTTAACTACTGCTTGTAACCGCAGGAGCCTTTTTGCTGGTGATTACTCCTCCAAGTGGGATAAAGGAACTGCAATAGCTGTATTACTGTTCTATTGTGTTAAATGGACAAGGTCCTCAGTGAGGTCTGGGGAATTGAATGGGTAGCCAGGACAGGAACACCGTTTGAGAGTGGGCTGTGTGGCTGCAGACCCGCATTTAAATATTAAGGTCTGACTATCCACACTGCTGCTGATAAAAAATTCTCATTGTGGATCCCAGACCTAAGCACAACAGCGACGGAACAGACACACCAGAGATGCATGTTGGAGACAGGGCCCTTCTGGTTCTGCAACCTCAGCTGAGGGATGCGTCACAGTTTATGTCCACCAGCAAGGCACTAGGTTCACTACTGCTTCTTTTGGCCTTTTTATGTAGTCGTCTGCTTCTGGAACCCTTATGAGAGTGTAGATTGTAAGTATGCAGGTGTTTCTCTACATCTTTTGATCAAATTGACTCTGCGTGGTCCTGAGTGGTGATTGGTTCACTGGGGTTGCTTCTTACACTGGAAGCATGTATCCACTCTGAGGCCTGTCTACACTACGGTTTATATAATTTTCAGCAGTTATAACCGATTTTACATGCCCCGTCACACTATGAGCCTTTAAATTATATAAAGGCTCTTTAATCGGTTTCTGTACTCCTCTCAATGAGAGGAGTAGCGCTAAATCGTATTATCATATGGATTAGGTCTGTGGCCACAAATCGATGGTTTTGGCCTCCGGGTCGCCACAGTGCACCACTGACGTCGCGACAGCTATCAGAACTTGGATGCACTGGCCAGGTAGACAGAAAGGCCGCGACTTTTGAATTTCATTTCCTATTTGGCCAGCGTGGAGCTCTGATCACAGTGTGACCACGCAGACTTGCTCGCAGCAGGTAGCAATGCGTCTCTGATAGAAAAAGGCTCAGCAGGCTACACGGACGGTACTGGATCTGATCGCTTATGGGGAGAGGACTCTGTGCTAACAACTCTGTTCAAAGACGAAATGAAAACATTTGAAATTTCCAAGCCATGATGACAAGGCCGCACCGAGGGCTTAGTGCAGTGCATGAGTGAAGTGAAGGAGCTCAGACAAGCCAGAAATTCAAGAAGCATGAAGGTCTGGGCAGGGCTGAAACATGCCACTCTGCGAGCGATGCATTTTAGGGGGCTGTGCACCACTACCCACCCCTGTCTGGATTCGTGGTGGGGTTGTATCTCAGCCATGCCTGGGATTAGGGCACGGGGAAGTGAGAGGAGAAGAGGAGGATGAGCTTGTGGAGAGCACACAGCACTCTGTCAGCCCAATAGCGAGATCTTTTTCGACCAGACGGAATTACCGTCCGCCCTCCAACCACAGCCCAGACAGTGAGCCATGAAGGACCTCGGGTGAGTGTACCTTGAATATAAACTTCTGTTTTGGGTTAGTGTTTTTGTTCTGTGGTGTGTGGTTGCTGGTGAGTATTTGCTTCAGGTTGGGGGGCTATCTGTAAACTCTCTAGTTTAGACATAAATTCTGCATGAATATTGGATTTGAATCCAAGTTCCTGAAAGCTTGAGGAGTGGTTCAGATTCAGAGTTTTGATGTGGTCTCATCTTTATTTAAAGAACAACAAAAATAAATCATGATTTCACTTGTTTTATTTAGATTATAAATAAAGTTGTCTTTTTCCATCTTTGTAAAGTGACATGATAATTGGTGGTGCTTTTTTTAAAAAATATAATAATAATTATAACATAAATCCACATATGAGCATGTGATACATATGTTTGTTGAGGTGATACATTTAAAATGCATGCAATACATTTCCATATTTGCAAAGCCTGCTGCCAGCTATTATACCACCTTAGTCTCTGAACTCATTAAGTCTCAATCTAAACAAAGTCAGGCTAGGTTAGCGCTTGAATAAAGACATTTGGAGAAAAGCTAGTGGGTTTTGTGATAAAGGAGGTGACGCACTTCAACTTGGAGTTTTTTCTGAACCAATGCCCTGAGAAGGTGTTACAGGGCATTTTGCCACCAGGTGTGCCATCTTTTAAATAAGACAGACAAAAAGTTCCTAACCATTTGTGCTCACTGAAGAGCCAGGGAAGAAAGGATGCTAGCTCTGATGTTTTCACCGAAGTCCTATCTGGGATAACTAGTTTCTGTGTATTGTGAGAATTGTGCAAATTCTCTTGCATTTGCAATCACATACAGTTGTCTCTATTTCTTCATTTCTTCTCTTATGTTGTTCAGCGGTGTTGCACTTGTTTCATTCCAGAGATGGCTACATTTCAATGGTGGGCAAAGTGATTCCTATATATAACTATAAAATAACTTTGTGCAATATTTCCAGATAATACTTTAGTAATAAAAAGATTTCAAAAATTATGCATTGGGATACTACTATCCATATAAAAACCAGCACTGAGAGTGGCTAATATCATATACTCTCACCTAATTCAGTCACAGCCTTTCAGAAACTGCTTCGATCTATAAAACATGACAGCAATGCTAAACTTTGTTGATGAAAATGAAAACATTGTGTATATATAAGGAAACCATAAAATGGTAAGGGACTAGCTAGCTCTGTACACTGATAATAAAAGATGGAACAATATGTCTCTAAGTCACTGATTATAATTTGAAACAGGTCTGTAACAACTAAAAGGCCCTACACCCTGACAACTACTGAATAGGCTTTGATAAGAGAATTAGTGGTTTCAGTTTAGTTCCTAGCTGACAGATAGTTACATCATAACTGGCAACCTTATCGGCTGACTAAGAAGACAGGCTAGGGATTGAATGGGCAAAGAGACAGTAAAATACCATCACCCTCACAGGGATGGTCCTTCTAAGACACCATTGAGGAACATTGGTTGGGCAGTGTGGGGAAACTTACACAATACACCGTTCATGCCACAGTACTCAGTGCAACAGCAGCTAGGAACTCAGCAAATCACATAAGGCCATCTATATCGGTTGGCATTAAACCACTTCCTCTCACCAAAAATAACAGAGAGAGAAAAACATTAAAATCGTACATGAATGTTTCCTATTTGGTATAACTTTCCGTCCTATGCTTAAGCTAGTCAGACTTGGGCTGTAGTGGTCTGTCAGGGAGAATCAGTTTCAAAAGTCCTCAGGTGAGGAAGCCCTGCTGCTTATGAGAGTGTATAAAACCAGGAACCAACAACAAGAACCTCCTAGTAGATCTTAGCTAACACCCCACCATACAATCTATCCCACACAGCTGGCAGATCTTTTACAGCTTTAATAATTATCACCAGCACCTTAAACTGCATTCAGAAATGAAAAGGAAGCCAATGGGAAGACTTGAAGAGCTATGTGCTCATAATGGGTATTTAGGGGTTGAATAAAATGCTGTGTCAACAGGAACAACTGCAGATTTACATCTGTGAAGCAGGAGAAAGTCAGAAGTGCTTGTCTGTTCATGTGCCCATCACTCCATCAAAAACTTCCATCACTTCCATCAAAAACTAACAGATGGAAGACCTGGCCAGTAAGAGTAATATAATACAGCAGTGTTTCCCAAACTTGGGATGCCACTTGCGTAGGGAAAGCCCCTGGTGGGCCAGGCCTGTTTGTTTACCTGCTGCACCTGCAGGTCCGGCTGATCATGGCTCCCACTGGCCGCAGGTTGCTGCTCCAGGCCAATGGGAGTTGCTGGAAGCGGCATGGGCCGAGGGACGTACTGTCCGTCGCTTCCAGCAGCTCCCATTGGCCAGGAGCAGCGAACCGCGGCCAGTGGGAGCTGCGATCAGCCAAACCTGCAGATGCGGCAGGTAAACAAACTGGCCTGGCCCGCCAGGGGCTTTTCCTACACAAGCGGCGTCCCAAGTTTGGGAAACACTGTAATACAGTAAACTCAATGCAGTTATAATAAGGGTACATCTATGATTAATTCTGTTATGTCTCCCCATAACAAGAAATATATATTTGAAGAATAACTGGTAGAAAGATGTATGGTAGATTACAGT
>NW_027424611.1:0-382 GCF_003597395.2 Chelonoidis abingdonii
GGTACACAGCACCACTAACGCCCAGTAGAGGGACCACAGGACCCCTAACGCCCATCCCGTGGACCACAGGACCCCTAAATCCTACCATCGGGACCACAGGACCCCTAACGCTCAGCCCAGGGACCAGAGGAAGCCTAACGCCCAGCTCCGGGTCCACAGGACCACTAACGCTCAGCCCGGGGACCACCGGACCTCTAATACCCAGCTCCGGGTCCAAAGGACCCCTAACACCCAGCTCGGCGTCCACAGGACCCCTTACGCTTAACATCGGGTCCAAAGGACCCTTAATGCCCAGCTCCGGGTGCACAGGACCCATAAAGCCCAGCTACGTGTCCACAGGAACCCTAATGCCAAGACCAGGAACCACAGAACCCCTAACGCC
>NW_027424611.1:3027-9919 GCF_003597395.2 Chelonoidis abingdonii
GTGCCCTGATTAGCCTGCCTTGATTGGCTGCAGGTGTTCTAATTAAAGTAGCTATCTCTACTGCCTTCTAGAAAGATCTTAATTGGCTCCAGGTGCCTTGATTAACCTGGAACAACTGCCATTTGGTTACCAGGTTACTAGGGATTTGTTTAGCCTGGGGCTAACATACCTGTTTCTCAGTACTTTACTGTAGCCATCTGGCCTTGCCCCATCACACATGTTTTAGAACCAATCATTGTCAGGTAGAAATAATTCTAACATTTCTAACCAAAACATAATCATGTGTGTGTACTTGATTATTATTGTTCATATTGCACATGTATATGCTACAATTGAAAAATCACATTATATGCATTGAAGGTGTAGTATTCTGGGAATACTGGCCTTGGATACTAAATTAAAGATATTAATAACACTAGCCCATATTTAGATAATAGGTATATGAACAGGTGCAATCATAATCGTAATAATTAATAATAATAATCACACTGCTTGTGTAGCACTTAATGAAAAGTATTATTATTCAAAAGTTATATTTTATTTATAATTAATACTGTTATGTTATGCAAATGATAGTACGTTCTGGATGAGATGGGAAGAAGCTTTTCCATACATCTGAAACATTTCCAGAACCAGACACTATTGGAAAATAAGACTTCTGCAACTACAATTTTGTCTTAGACTTAGTGCAGCCCTGCCCAACATGTGGCCCCGGGCCACGTGCAGCCCACGTGGGCTCACTGTGGAGCCCATGGGCAAGCAGCAGGTTGGAGCTGCTGGGTTCGCCGCGCTCCAACCACCCTAACGGCCGGGACCACATGTGCCTCCATCTCCCGCTTCCCCCGCTTGACGTACAGCGTGTGCATCACTTCTGGGGCACGTTGAGGCAGGAAGCACTGAGCACGAGACAGAGCCAGTAAGTGCCGAGCGAGGGGAGGGGCGCCCGGCCTGGGGTCGAACCGCAGCTCAGGTTGTGGGGGGGCAGAGGAGACTGGGCCAAGACTCCTCCCCCAGCCTCCCCCTTCTGTTGGGGGCAGGGCGGCTACTGTTGTGGTTAGTCCCAGGGCAACCTGGAAATCCCCGGGGGAGATGTGTGTGTGTCTGTGCGGGTATGTGTGTTGCACCTGCCCTGCCCCGACTGCTGCCCCCTTCCCTGGTCCAGGGACCTTCTCCCTCCCCAGCCCCTAACACACTGCCACCCCCTCGCCTCCAGGCTCCCTGTGGCCCCTGTGTTTGTGTGTTGGACAGTTACGTCCAATCACTTCATACTGCTCCCCTTTCCCCTCCCCCTAGTTCATAGCCCCAGAAAATCCCTTCAAACTGTCTCCCGTTTCCCCTCCCCTTATTTCATAGGCGGATGATTTATAAAAAAAATTAAAATAATTAAAAAATAAGTTGTTTGCTTTAATTTAAAAATTCTTAATAAAGTATCACCCCCCCTCGCCACACCTTCCTTTTCAGCCTACAGTTGTTTCGGTGGAGCAGCTCTGGGGAAAGAGGGTTTGTTTCGGTGGGGCGGGCAGTGCTGGGGCAGGCGAATGTGTTTTGGGTGGGTGCTGGGCGGTGCTGGGGGGGCTATTTCGGCGGGTCTGGGAGGTTTCGGCTCTCAGCTGTTTTCTTTGGAGTAATATGGCCCTCGTCACTTTACAAGTTCTGCAGGTCTGTATTGTAAGTGGCATATATATTTTCGAATATTTTAGCATGTATAGGGCATGTATTTTAGAATATAGGCGCATTATCAGCTTTAAAATCTTCCTATAACCAAAACCTTGCATCCTTCAGGTCACTTGCCTCTCTGTTAGTAGAACTGACTGTCTTGCTTTTGGATGTATTCAAGCCCATTACCTCATGGCTGCTTCTGCCTTCCTATAGGTCACAGATCAATTTCATTCTATCCAGAGTGTCCAACAATGACTGTACACACTAACATCTCAATCCAACTGCTCCTGAATTAACTGCTACCAAGGGTAGCTGGATCAAGTCCTACCAATCATAGGTGCTAGAACGAGGATGCGGCAGCATCCCCTGGCTTGAAGTGGTTTCCATCATATGTAGTGTTTACAGTTTGCTTCATTGGCTGTGAGCACCCCCATTATACAGATTGTTCCAGTACCCCTGCTCTCAATATATATGTACAGCTTGAAAATAAATCTTGCTTTTTTGGCAAAATGTAGAAATGAAGAGAAAATATAAATAAGTGTTAAGCGGACAATAAACAAACTAGACTAAAACACCATGAAAAGCATAGCCAAGTAAGCAAATAATGGGTAAGCAAGATCAAAACCTAATGTCTCAGAAAGTTCTTTCTTATCTAGCTTTTGCCAGTCTTGCTGTGTTTTACTATCACAGTTTCTTAATCCCCACTCTGTCCCTTTTATCCTATAGAAATCCAAGTGTGAAGACTGCATATAGCTTTTTTTTTTTTAAAGTGGTACTGTGGTCAGGGAACTGAAATGAAGAGTCCTGGGTTCCATTCCTGGCTCTGTCACTAACTTATTGTGTAACTTTGGGAAAATCATTTCATTCCTCTCTGCCTTCATTTTCCCTCCAACTCTTCTTCTTTCCTGTCTATTTAGACTGTAAATTCACTGGGGCAGAAACTCTCTCTGAATATGGATTTGTATCACAAATTCAGTTGGGGTCTCTAGGCATTAATAGCACACATAATTATTAATAATAATAATAATTAAGGAATTAAGACTTTTCACTGGGCTTTGAGGAAAGGTGTAGCTGGCTGACAGTTGTGGCCCATTAGACATCCTGAAAGTGAAGCCAAAAGCTTCACTGGGAGCACATATTGCTCTTATGAAGGAAAAGGGAGGAGCTTCAGAGTAAACAGAGAGAAGAGGATTAGTGGCTGGGGGAGTGGCCAGGCGTCCCACTTTTATCCATTAGGGACAACTGAGACCATTTGACCAAACTGATGAGACTTTGTTTCAGTTAACTCACCCTTACGAAAAACAGAGCTGTGAGAGACTAATTGCCTCCTATGAAGCCTGAAGCTCCAAGGAGGTTTCCAGGTGTTCTGGAGAGGCATTGTTTCTTTTCCTATCTGTTGTTAAGTGGGTTGATAATTCAAAACCCAAGCGGAAGGGCAGCAACTCTATTACACGAATTGTGTAATGTACTTCTTGCACGGTAGGTTGCAGGACTGCTACTAGCATGTCAAGCTTCTGTACCAGATATGGACTGGTTACAGAGCCTCCTTCTCAGGCTACATCTACACTACAGCCAGGATCGATGCTTCACAAGACCCACTAAATTGACTGCAGATCACTCTCCAGTCGATCCCTGTATGCTACCCCGATGAGAAAAGTAGATAAGTCGACAGAAGAGTTTCTCCCATCAACCTCACGCGGTGTAGACCCCGTGGTAACTTGACCTAAGGTACATCGACTCCAGCTATTCACTTAGCTGGAGTTGCATAGTGTAGGTCGACTTACTGCGCTAGTGTAGACATAGCCTCAGAGAGATACACAACAGATGTATTCATCATAAGATCCTTGAAAGTTCTGCCAGAGCTTAAATAAGGTATGTTACACAGTGCCTCCCAATGGCTGAGCAGTATATTACAGTTTATCGTGCAATTACAAAGTATATATAGGGAGTCTTCATTACCACACTGTATATAACACTATCCTTTTGTCCAAATATCAGTTATCAAATTCAAGGTTTTGTTGTTGCTGTTAGTTTGTGTTTGACTAGCAACATACTTAATTAGGCTTATCATTCCATTTAATCAGATATACAATCCTTTAATTTCTTCCTAAGTTGCATGTGTTCATTTCCAGATTCTTTGAGCCATTCCAAAACAATACCTGGATGTGTCTCATGGATGAATCTTTAAATTGGATGCACAGTCTTTGTGGATGAATAATTAAGTATCCTATAAGATTTAACTTCAACATCTTGGAGCCTTTCAAAGGTTTCCTACCCTCAACTCTGTATTTGTGAGAAAGCTTCCTGTTTTGACTTAATGTTTTTGGTAGTTTTAACAAATACTTTACCCTGGGGATTACATATGTTTTCTGGCTGAATAGAGTTTTGAAAATTAAACTTAACAGAAATGGCTAAAGCCAACATTTCACTGTAGCAGATGCAGTTCATATTGGATAGCAAGGTACTAATCATCACACTTCCCCAACAGTAGTAGGAGGTTCTTTACCTTTATTATAAATTTCTATTATGGAAGGGAAAAAGGGCAGAAGGTGAAATATCATTTACAGGCATGGATAAACCTGAAACCACTCTGCCGTTACCCCTGACTTTAACATGGTTCAAGAAGTGAGGATAGTGTAAAAGTCAACTGCAAAGGGAAAACAAAGTTGTGTGCCTATTTTTGTTTAGGAAGTAGAAAGCCCCCAAAGTGTATTTCAAGGGTTGTTTTTTCAGCTTCTTCTTGGTTTTTTTGAAATATATCTACAAGGTTTTACAACCTGTTTTTGCTGGAGCACTCCTGGAGGATAGAAAACTGCAGTCAAAGTTTTATCAGTTATCAAATGACAGGGAGTGATTAATCTTACACACAAAAAAGGTTTTCTCCTAAACATTTTGTGGTTTATCAACCTGTGTATATCCTCACTGCACCTTCATCTAGAGGGAAGTCTTTCTTACTCCAGGGGCAGCTGCCATCTTATGTTTTAATGCAGTCTGTCATAGAAGACATGCATGCACGGCCTGATTCTCCACTCCTCTGCACATTGGGCAGTTATTTATCCCTGTGTGAAGTGAAAATACTGTCATAGCAAAATGGCTGTCTTTCACATCCACTTTATCGAGGAGTAAATGACTTTACAAGATGGAAGGTAGTGGAGGATCAAAGCCACTGTATGTTCTCTCAAAGATTTTCCTTTTGTATTCTTGTTTTGCTGTTCTTTAAAGGGACACTGCAACATGAAATCTAAATGATATGAGTAAGAGTTAAACATACTTCAAGTACTGCACCTACTCCAAGTCCTCCTGAAACTTTACATAGTACCTTCAGCAAAAGTAGGGAAGTAAAGGCTGATATTTGTCAAGTAAAAAACAAAATGAATGAAAAATGAATGAAAAACCCAAACCCTTTAAATTTCTATCATTAAGTAAAAGAACTAAAAAGGGCACAAACATTTTCCTTTTCCCCTTGCAGGTTAACAATAAGGCACAGCAGGATGAGTCACAACAATTGGGTTCTATTCTTGACTCCACCACAGATTTTCAGTGTAATCTGGAATAACATCTCCTCTAGGATGGGACATACTCAGAGACTGAACATGTGACCTCTGGATCTCCATGAGTTTTTAATGCCTGAGCTAAAGAATCACATCAATTACCTTGAAGTAGAGCTGATTGAAATATAAGAGGTGTTTACAATGAAAATATTATTTTTCAGGAAAAATTAAAATACTGAATTATTTTGGCCAAAAAGGGAATATTTAAATTTGAAAAAGTTGCTTCGGTGCCTCACGGGAGTTATACTTTGGGCATTTCGTGATCCCATTCTACTCAATAGGCTGGGCTCCCTGGTCAGACTACATCTCTCATGATGCACCACACTCTCTCTTCTTGGAGAATAAGCAGAGTATCAGCGGAAACTGAACTAAAACTCCCAGCAGCATATCCAAATCAAAATATTTTAGTTTTCAGGCAAAATATTTTGGTTTTCAAGGAAAGCATCTTTTTGTCCCAGCGAAAACATTTTTTAATTGAAAACCCAATTTTCTGACAAAAATCCATTTTGACAAAATAAATAAATAAATAATTGACCAGCCCTAGTTGGAAGCAGTAGAAGCAATCTTCTAAACCTTTATATGGATCTAGTCATTAGAAAGGAATATAGGACCACTCTATATTAGCATGGTTACACAAGCACAAATAATCTAATCTCTGTGTTGCTTCTTTGTTCTTGTCTGTCCAGTGAAGACCAGACTGCTTACCTATACTACACTGGGAGTATTGGCTAACTTGTGTTGTAAATCAGACAGGTTTTAGATATTCTCATATTTTTATTATTAATGAGGAAAAGTATGGTGGAAGAATACCAATCTCTTTTTCTGGCTTCCTGTGAGTAAACAAGGAAAGTTAATTTCTACTGTACAAGTTAATCTTAGCCAGAATTTTTCTTAGCTTATCTTTCTGACCAACATCAGAAAGATCAGCTGCTAAGGATTGAAGCCTTTGCTGTGAGAGCCTTTGAAGCTTTATAAACAGCAGAGATGTACTGCATGCATTAAATCATCTGCTGACTTTGAAAATACCAAAGATAATACCAAAGCAGACAGTGAAGAAAAAGATCTCACAAAACTAAGTGATTGGGCAACAAAATGGCAAATGAAATTTAATGTGGATAAATGTAAAGTAATGCACATTGGAAAAAATAACCCCAACTATACATACAATATGATAGGGGCTAATTTAGCTACAACTAATCAGGAAAGAGATCTTGGAGTCATCGTGGATAGTTCTCTGAAGACGTCCATGCAGTGTGCAGTGGCAGTCAAAAAAGCAAACAGGATGTTAGGAACAGGGTCGGCTTTAGGAAGTGCAGGGCCTGATTCGAATAACCGGCGGCAGTTCGGGTCTTCGGCGGCACGTCCTTCACTCACTCCGGGTCTTCCATGGCACTGAAGGACCTACTACTGAAGTGCCACCAAAGACCCGGACCGTTGCCAAGTGAGTAAAAATTAAAAAGTTAGGCAGTCTTCTTTAGGGTGCAGGGCCCTCTTAGGCACGGGGCCCGGTTCGGGGGAATTGGAGGAATTGGCCTAAAGCCAGCCCTGGTTTGGAATCATTAAAAAAGAGATAGAGAATAAGATGAAGAATATCTTATTGTCCTTATATAAAATCGATGGTACGCCCACATCTTCAATACTGCACATAGATGTGGTCTCCTCATCTCAAAAAAGATATACTG
>NW_027424612.1:0-13660 GCF_003597395.2 Chelonoidis abingdonii
AGAGAGAGAGACAGAGAGACATAGAGAGAGAGAGAGAGTGAGACAGAGAGACAGAGATAGAGAGACAGAGAGAGAGATAGAGAGACATAGACAGAGACATAGAGACATAGAGAGTGACAGAGAAATAGAGAGAGAGAGAGACACACAGAGACAGAGACACAGAGACATAGAGAGAGAGAAACATAGAGAGACATAGAGACATAGAGAGTGAGAAACAGAGAGACAGAGAGAGAGACAGAGAGAGTGAGACAGAGAGAGCTAGAGAGAGAGAGACATATAGAGAGACATAGAGAGACAGAGACATAGAGAGAGACACAGAGACAGAGAGAGAGAGACACAGAGACAGAGAGAGAGAGAGATACTGAGACATAGAGAGAGAGAGAGATACTGAGACATAGAGAGAGAGAAATAAAGACAGAGAGAGAGAGATATTGAGACATAGAGAGAGAAAGAGACAGAGAGAGAGACAGAGACATAGAAACACAGATAGAGAGAGAGACTTGGAGAGACATAGAGACATATAGAGAGACAGAGACATATAGAGAGACGTATAGAGAGACAGAGAGACATAGAGAATTAGAAAGAGACAGAGACATAGAGAGAGACAGAGAGACAGAGAGAAATAGAGGCCTAGAGAGATAGAGAGAGCGAGACATAGAGAGAGCGAGACATAGAGAGACATATATATAGAGAGAGACATAGAGACATAGAGAGACAGAGAGACATAGAGAGATATAGAGACATAGAGAGAGAGAGAGAGAGAGTCATTGAGATATATAGTGAGAGAGACAAAGAGAGAGAGACATAGAGACATAGAGATAGACATAGAGAGAGACAGAGACAGAAAGAGACAGAGAGAGAGAGACAGAAACATGGAGACAGAGAGAGAGAAACTTAGAGAGACAGAGAGACATAGAGACATATAGAGAGACATACAGAGAGAGACAGAGAGACAAAGAAAGAGACATAGCGAGAGACAGAGAGAGACATAGAGATTTAGAGAGAGACAGAGAGAGACAGAGACACAGAGAGACAGAGACACAGAGAGAGGGAGACAGAGACAGAAATAGAGACATAGAGAGAGAGAGAAACATAGAGACACACACACAGAGAGAGACATATAGAGATAAATATAGAGAGACATAGAGAGAGACATAGAGACATAGAGACAGACATAGAGAAATAGAGAGACATAAATAGAGAGACAAACAAACAGAGATAGAGAGAGAGACATAGAGAGAGAGAGACAGAGAGATATAGAGAGAAACAGAGAGAGAGAGACAGAGAGACAGAGAGAGACATAGAGATAGAGAGAGAGAAAGAAAGAGAGAGAGAGACAGAGAGAGAGAGACAGAGAGACAGACAGAGACCTAGAAAGAGAGAGACACAGAGACATAGAGAGACAGAGACATAGAGAGAGACATAGAGATATAGAGACAAAGAGAGAGACATAGAGACAGAGAGACATAGAGAGAGACGTAGATACAGAGAGACAGAGAGAGAGAGAGACGTAGAGATATATAGAGAGAGACAGAGACATAGAGACATATAGAGAGACGTACAGAGAGAGACTTAGAGAGACAGAGAGACATAAAGAGAGACATAGAGAGAGACAGAGAGACATAGAGAGAGACACAGAGACAGAGAGACATAGATAAACATAGAGACATACAGAGAGAGACAGAGAGAGCGACAGAGAGATAGAGACATGGAGACATAGAGAGAGAGACATAGACACATAGAGAGAGACTTAGAGAGAGACAGAGAGACATAGAGAGCCATATGTAGAGCGAGACATAGAGACACAGAGAGAGAGACATAGAGATATATAATGAGAGAGATAAAGAGAGAGAGAGACAGAGAGAGAGACAGAGAAAGACATAGAGAGAGAGAGACAAAGAGAAAGAGAGAGAGAGAGAGACATAGAGAGACCTACAGCTATAGAGAGAGACACAGAGAGAGAAACATAGAGACATACACACATAGAGAGAGAGAGAGAGAGAGAGAGACATAGAGACATAGAGAGAGAGAGAGACATAGAGATATATAATGCGAGAGACAGAGAGAGACAGAGAGACATAGAGAGAGACAGAGAGACAGACAGAGAGACATAGAGAGACATACAAACATAGAGAGACACAGAGAGAGAAACATAGAGACAGAGAGACATAGATAAACATAGAGACATACAGAGAGAGACAGAGAGACATAGAGAGAGACACAGAGAGAGCGACAGAGAGACATAAAGAGACATAGAGACAGAGAGATAGTGACATGGAGACATAGAGAGAGAGACAGACACATAGAGAGAGACATAGAGAGAGACAGAGAGACATAGAGAGCCTTATGTAGAGAGAGACAGAGACATAGAGAGAGAGAGACATAGAGATATATAATGAGAGAGACAGAGAGACATAGAAAGAGACAGAGAGACATAGAGAGACACACAGACATAGAGAGACACACAGACATAGAGAGACACACAGAGAGACATACAGAGAGAAACAGAGAGACATACAGAGAGAGACAGAGAGACATAGAGAGAGACAGAGAGACATAGAGAGAGACAAATAGAGAAACATAGAGAGACATAGAGACTTAGAGAGAGACTGAGAGACGTAGAGAGACATAAAGAGAGACACAGAGAGACATAGAGAGAGACAGAGACAGAGACATAGAGAGAGACATAGAGAGATAGACAGAGAGAGACAGAGAGACAGAGAGTTAGAGACAGAGAGACATAGAGAGAGACAGAAAGACAGAGAAAGAGAGAGAGAGTCATAGAGGCATAGAGACATAGAGAGAGACATAGGGACAGACAGAGAGATAGAGAGACATATAGAGAGAGACAAAAACAGAGAGAGAGAAACAGAGACAGAGAAATAAAGATAGAGAGAGAGAGAGACATAGAGATATAGAGAGTGAAACGGAGAGAGAGAGAGACAGAGACATAGAGACAGAGAGAAACATAGACACATAGAGACATAGACAGAGAGACATAGAGACAGAGAGAGAGACCTAGAGACAGAGAGAGAGAGACATAGAGAGACATAGAGACATAGAGAGAGAGAGAGACCTACAGAGACAGAGAGAGAGACATAGAGAGACATAGAGAGAGCCAGAGAGACAGAGAGAGAGACATAGAGACATAGAGAGAGAGACATAGAGACATAGAGAGAGAGAGAGACATAGACAGAGAGACAGTGGAACAGAGACAGAGAGACAGAGAGAGACATAGAGAGAGAAACAGAGAGAGAGAGACATAGAGAGAGAGAGACATAGAAACATAGAGAGAACATAGAGAGACATAGAGAGAGACAGAGACAATTATGAGAGAGACATAAGAGACAGAGAGACAGAGAGAGAGACAGAGAGAGACAGAGAGACATAGAAGAGACATAGAGAGAGAGAGACATAGAGAGAAAGAATAGAGAGAGACATAGAGACATAAGAGAGAGAGAGAGACAGAGAAGAGAGAGAGAGACAGAGACACAGAGAGAGAGACAGAGAGACATAGAGAACAGAGAGACAGAGAGACATAAGACATAGAGAGAGAGACATAGAGAAAGAAGAGAGAGAGACAGAGAGACATAGAGAAAAGACATAGAGACATAGAGAGAGAGACATAGAGAGACAAGAGAGAGACATAGAGAGAGAGACATAGAGAGAGAGAGAGACAAAAAGACAGAAGAGAGACATAGAGAGACAGAGAGAGAGAGACATAGAGACAATAGAGAGACAAAGAGAGAAAAGAGAGAGAGAGAGAACAGAGAGAAAGACAAAGAGAAAAGAGAGAAGAGAGAGACAGAGACCAGAGAAAGAGAGAGAAGAGAGAGAGAGAAAGAGAGACATAGAGACATAGAGAGACATAGAGAGAGAGAGAGAGACAGAGAGAAACAATAGAGAGACAAGAGACAGAGAAACATAAGAGAGACAGAGAGAGAGAAGAGAGAGACATAGAAGAAGAGAGACATAGAGAAGACAGAAGAGATAGAGAGAGACATAGAGAAGAGAGAGAGAGACAGAGAGACAAGAGAGAGAGAGAGAGAGAAGAGACATAAGAAAGAGAAGAGACAGAGAGAGAAAGAATAGAGAGAGAGACAAAGAGAGACAGAGAGATAGAGAGAGAGAAGAGAGACAGAGAGACAGAGATGAGAGAGACATAGAGAGACATAGAGACAGAGAGAGAGACAGAGACATAGAAGACATAGAGAGAGAAGAGAGACAGAGAACGAGAGAGAGAGAGAGAGAAAGACAGAGACATAGAGAGAGAAGAGAGACATAGAGAGAGACAGAGAGAAGACATAGAGACATAAAAGAGAGACATAGACATAGAGAGAGAGAGAGACAAAAGACAGAGAAGAGAGACAAAGAGAGAGAGAGAAGAGAACATAGAGAGAGACAGAGAGAGACAAAGAGAGAGACATAGAGACAGAGAGAAAGAGAGAGAGACAGAGAGACAATGAGAACATAGAAACAAGAGAAACAGAGAGAGAGAGATAAGAGAGAGACATAGAGAGAGGACATAGAGAGAGACATAGAGACAGAGAGAGAGACATAGAGACAGAGAGAGAGACATAGAGAAGACATAGAGAGACATAGAGAGATAGAGAGAGAGACAAAGAGACAGAGAAGAGAGAAATAGAAGACAGAGAGACATAGACAGAGAGATACATAGAGACATAGAGAGACAGAGAACAGCATAGAGAGACATAGAGAGAGACATAGAGACATAGAGAGAGACAGAGAGAGAGAGAGAGAATAGAGAGAGAGATAGAGAAATAGAAGAGAGAGAAGATAGAGAGAACATAGAGAGAGACAGAAGAAACATGAGAGAAGAGAGAACATAGAGACATAGAGAGAAGAGAGAGAGAGACAAGAGAGCAAGAGAGACAAAGAGAGAGAGAATAGAGAGACATCCGAGAGAGAGAGAAGACATACAGAAAGACTAAAGAGAAAAGAGAGAGATGAGAGACATAGAGAGATAGAGACATAGAGAGAATAGAGACATAGAGAAAGCAAAGAGACATAGAGACAGAAGAGAATAGAGAGAGACATAGAGAGAGAGAATAGAGAGAGAGAGACATAAGAGAGACATAGAGACATAAGAGAGAGAAAGAAGAGAGAAAGAGAGAGAAAGAGAGACATAGAGACAGAAAGAGAGAAAGAGACATAGAGAAAAGAAAAAGAGACATAGAGAGAAGAGAGAGACATAGAGAGACAGAGAGAGAAAGAACAAGAGAGAGAGATAAGACAGAAAGAGAGAAAATAGAAGAGACATAGAGAAGACAGAAGAAAAGACAAGAGAGAAGAGAGAGACATAGAGACAGAATAGAGATAGAGACAGAGAGACAACAGAGAGACATAGAGACAGAGAGAGAGAGAGACATACAGAGAGAGAGAAAGAGACATTAAACATAGAGAGACATAGAGACAGAAGAGAGAGAAGACAAAGAAGACAAGAGAGACAGAGAGAGACATAGAGAGACATAGAGAGAGACATAGAGACATTAGAGACAAGAGAGAGAGAGAGAGAGACATAGAGAGACATAGAGAGAGAGAGAGAGAAAGAGAGAGAGACATAGAGAGAGACATTTAGAGATACATAGAGAGAGACACGGAGACATAGAGAGAGAAAGAGAGACATAGACGGATACATAGAGAGATAGAGAGAGACATAGAGAGAGACAGAGATACATAGAGAGACATATAAAGAAAAACAAAAAGTCATAGAGAGAGACATAGAGACAGAGAGAGAGAGAGAGAGAGACATATAGACATAGAGAGAAACAGAGATAGGGAGACATAGAGAAAGGGAGAGACATAGAGAGACATGTCTCTCTCTCTCTCTGTCTCTATGTCTCTCTCTATGTCTCTAGAGAGAGAGAGACAGAGAGAGATAAAGATAGAGACAGAGAAAGAGAGACATAGAGACAGAGACAGAGAGACATAGAGACAGAGAGAGTGATATAGAGAGACAGAGAGACATATAGAGAGACATATAGAGAGACATGGAGACATATAGAGAGACATAGAGAGTCAGAGAGACAGAGAGACGTAGAGAGAGACTTACAGACAAAGAGAGAGACATAGAGAGATATTGAGACATAGAGAAAGACATAGAGGGAGACAGAGAGACATAGACAAACATAGAGAGACATAGAGATATATATATAGAGAGAGACATAGAGACATAGAGAGAGAGACCTAGAGACATAGAGAGAGGGAGACACAGAGATATAGAGAGACATAGAGACATAGAGAGACACAGAGACAGAGAGACATAGAGACATATAGTGAGAGACAAAGAGATAGAGAGGGATAGAGAGACAGAGAGACATAGAGACATAGAGAGAGACATAGAGAGAGAGACACACACACAAAGAGACATAGAAAGAGACATAGAGAGAGAGACATAGAGAGACACATAGAGACATAGAGAGATACATAGAGACATAGAGAGAGACAGAGAGAGAGATAACGATAGAGAGACAGACAGAGAGAGAGACATAGAGATATACTGAGAAAGACAAAGGGAAAGTGAGACATAGAGACATAGAGAGAGACTTAGAGAGAGACATAGAGACACACAGAAAGACATAGAGAGAGACAGAGACATAGAGAAAGACATAGAGAAACAGAGAGAGAGAGACATATAGAGAGACATAGAGACATAGACAGAGAGAGAGAAGGAGACAGAGAGAGAGACAAAGAGAGACAGAGACAGAGACAAAGAGAGACAGAGACAGAGAAAGAGAGAGAGAGACAAAGAGAAAGAACGAGAGACAGAGAGAGACAGAGCCATAGAGTGAGAGACATGGAGACAGAGAGAGACATAGAGACATAGAGAGACATATAGAGAGAGACAAAGAAACAGAGAGAGAGACACATAGAGAAATAGAGAGAGAGAGACAGAGAGAAATAGAGTGAGAAACAGAGAGAGAGGGAGACATAGAGACATAGAAAGAGAAACAGAGAGAGGGAGACAGAGACATAGAGAGACAGACAGAGAGACATAGAGACATATAGTGAGAGAGACAAAGAGAGAGGGAGACATATAGACAGAGAGAGAGAGAGAGATATAGAGAGAGACATAGAGAGATATAGAGAGAGACATAGAGAGAGACAGAGACAGAAAGAGACATAGTGACATAGAGAGAGAGACATAGTGACATAAGGAGACAGAGAGAGAAACAGACATAGAGAGAGAAACATAGAGAGAGACATAGAAAGAGACAGAGAGACATACAGAGACAAAGAGAGAGAGACATATATATAGAGAGAGACAGAGATATTTAGTGAGAGAGACAAAGAGAGAGAGAGACATAGAGAGAGACATAAGAGAGACAGAGATACACAGAGAGACAGAGAGACATAGACAGAGACAGAGAGACAGAGAGAGAGACAGAGAGAGAGACAGAGTGACATAGAGAGACAGAGTGACATAGAGAGAGAGAGAGAGAGACAGAGAGAGACAGACAGAGAGAGACATAGAGAGACAGAGAGAGAGAGACATAGAGAGAAACAGAGAGAAACAGAGAGAGACATAGAGAAACAGAGAGAGAGAGAAAGACAGAGAGACATATAGACATAGAGAGAGAGACAGACAGACAGACATAGAGAGACATATGGAGAGAGACAAACAGACATAGAGAGAGAGACATAGAGAGAGACAGAGATACAGAGAGAGAGAGAGACATAGAGAGAGAAACAGAGAAAGAGAGAGACATAGAGACTTAGAGAGAGAGAGCCATAGAGAGACATAGACAGACAGAGAGAGCCATAGAGAGACATAGACAGACAGAGAGACATAGAGAGACATATGGAGAGAGACATAGAGAGAGAGAGAGAGAGAGACAGAGACATAGAGAGACAGAGACATAGAAACACAGAGAGAGAGACATAGAGACACACAGAGAGAGACTTAAAGAGACAGAGAGACATAGAGAGACATAGAGACACAGAGAGAGACAGAGAAAGATTGAGCAACATAGAGACATAGAGAGAGACATAGAGACAGAGAGAGAGACATAGAGAAACAGAGAGAGAGAGAGAGACATAGAGACATAGAGAGAGACAGAGAGACAGAGAGACATAGAGAAACAGAGACCTAGACATTGAGAGATATAGAGACAGAGAGAGACAGAGAGAGAGACATAGAGAGAGACAGAGAGACATAGAGAAACATAAAGACTTAGAGAGAGACAGAGAGACACAGAGAAATAGAGAGAGACATAGAGAAACAGAGAGAGAGAGAGAGAGACATAGAGACATAGAGAGAGACAGAGAGACATAGAGAGACATAGAGAGAGAGACATAGAGACAGAGAGAGACAGAGAGAGAGAGAGACCTAGAGACATAGAGAGAGACAGAGAGACATAGAGAAACATAAAGACTTAGAGAGAGACAGAGAGACATAGAGAAAGACATAGAGAGACAGAGAGAGAGAGACAGAGAGACAGACAGAGAACTAGAGAGAGAGAGAAATAGAGACATAGAGAGAGAGAAATAGAGAGAGAGAGAGACAGAGACATAGAAACATAGAGAGAGAGACATGGAGACATAGGGAGAGACAGAGAGATATAGAGAGATACATAGAGAGAGAGAGAAACATAGAAACATAGAGAGAGAGAGAAACATAGAGAGACAGAGACATAAAGAGAGACAGAGAGACAGAGAGAGAGACAGAGAGACATAGAGAGACACAGAGAGAGAGACAGAGAGACATAGAGAGAGAGAGACATAGAGAGAAACAGATACATAGAGACAGAGAGAGAGACATAGAGAGAAAGAGACATAGAGACATAGGGAGAGACAGAGAGAGACAGAGACAGAGAGACAGACATAGAAAGACATAGAGAGAGACATAGAGACAGAGAGAGAGAGATACAGAGAGAGACGTAGAGACTTAGAGAGCGACAGAAAGAGAGACATAGAGACATAAAGAGACAGAGATCCATAGAGAGACAGAGAGACATACAGAGAGACATAGGGAGACATAGAAACATAGAGAGAGACACAGAGACATAGAGAGAGAGAGAGAGAGAGACAGAGAGACATAGAGAGGGACAGAGAGATATAGAGAGAGAAACAGAGAAAGAGGGAGACATAGAGACTTAGACGGAGGAGGAGAAGGACCTTGGGGTTTTGGTTGATAGCAGGATGACTATGAGCTGCCAATGTGATATGGCTGTTAAAAAAGCAAATGCGGTTTTAGGATGCATCAGGCGAGGTATTTCCAGCAAGGAGACAGAGAGAGAGACAGAGAGAGACAGAGAGAAGATAGAGACAAAGAGACATAGAGAAGACAGAGAGAATAAGACCTAGAGACCATAGAGAGAGAACATAGAGACATAGAGAGAGAGAAGAGAGGAATAGAGAGAGAGATAAGACAGAGAGAGAGACAGAGAGACATAAGAGAGACATAGAGAGAGACAGAGAGATAGAGACAGAGAGAGAGAGACATAGAGATAGACATAGAGAGACACAGAGAGAGACAGAGAGACAGAAAGAGACCTAGAGAGAGATAGAGACATAGGGACCTAGAGAGAGATAGAGACATAGAGACCTAGAGAGAGAGAGAGACATAGAGACAGAGACATAGAAACATAGAGAGAGAGACGTAGAGACATAGAGAGACACAGAGAGAGACAGAGACATAGAGAAAGAGAGAGAGAGAGACATAGAGAGACTTAGAGAGAGACAGAGAGAGATACAGAGAGACATATGGAGAGAGACAAAGAGACATAGAGACAGAGAGAGAGACATAGAGAAAAAGAGAGAGACAGAGAGACATAGAGACAGACATAGAGAGAGACAGAAAGACAGAGAGAGACATATGGAGAGAGACAAAGAAACATAGAGAGAGAGACAGAGAGAGACAGAGACATATGGAGAGAGACAAAGAGACAGAGAGAGACATAGAGAGAAACAGAGAGAGACAGAGACAAAGAGAGAGAGAGACTTAGAGAGACAGAGAGACATAGAGAGACATAGAGAGAGACAGAGAGACATAGAGAGAGAGAGACATTGAGACAGAGAGAGAGACTGAGAGAGAGACATAGAGAGACTCACAGAGAGACAGAGAGACATAGAGAGAGAGACATAGAGAGAGAGAGAGACAGAGAGAGAGACATAGAGAGAGACATAGAGAGAGAAACAGAGAGAGAGGGAGAAATAGAGACAGAGAGAGAGAGAGACATAGAGAGATATAGGGAGTCAGAGACAGAGAGAGACACATAGAGAAACAGAGAGAGAGACATAGAGACAGAGAGAGAGACAGAGAGAGACAGAGATGTAAAGTCAGAGAGAGAGACAGAGAGAGACATATAGAGAGAGAGACATTGAGACATAGAGATAGACAGAGAGAGACAGAGACATAGAGAGACAGAGAGAGAGACAGAGAGAGAGAGACAGAGAGAGAGATAGAGACGTAGAGACAGAGAGAGAGAAATAGAGACATAGATAGAGACAGAGAGAGACAGAGACAGAGACAGAAAGAGAGACATAGAGAGACACAGAGAGAGACAGAGAGAGAAAAAGAGAGAAAAAGAGACAGAGAGAGAGAGAGACAGACATAGA
Source organism: Chelonoidis abingdonii (assembly GCF_003597395.2). NCBI lineage: Eukaryota > Metazoa > Chordata > Testudines > Testudinidae > Chelonoidis > Chelonoidis abingdonii. Next base: position 10,582 of record NW_027424612.1, read on the forward strand.
GAGAGAAATATAGAGATACATAGAGAGAGGCAGAGAAACATAGAGAGACTTAGAGAGAGACATAGAGACAGAGAGAGATATAGAGTCATAGAGAGAGAGAGAGAGAGACATAGAGACATAGAGAGAGAAACAGAGAGAGAGGGAGACAGAGACTTAGAGAGACAGAGACATAGAGAGAGACATAGAGAGATATAAAGAGAGACAGAGAGACAGAGAGATAGACATAGAGACATAGAGAGAGACAGAGAGACAGAGAGAGACATAGAGAGAGACATAGAGAAATAGAGGGAGAGAGAGAGACATAGAGACAGAGAGAGAGACCTAGAGAAACAGAGAGAGAGAGAGAGACATAGAGACAGAGACATAGAGACAGAGAGAGAGACAGAGACATAGAGACACAGAGAGAGAGACATGGAGACAGAGAGAGAAAGACATGGAGACATAGAGAGAGAGAGACATAGAGAGAAACAGACACATAGAGAGAGATATAGAGAGAGACAGAAAGACATAGAGAGACATATAAAGAGAGAGTCATAGAGATATAGAGTGAGAGAGACAAAGAGAGACATAGAGAGACAGAGAGACAGAGAGAGACATGGAGACATAGACAGAGACAGAGAGACAGAGAGAGAGACATAGAGAGAGAGAGAGACAGAGACATGGAGAGAGAAACAGAGAGATAGGGAGACATAGAGACTTAGAGAGAGAGAGACATAGAGAGACAAAGACAGAGAGAGACATAGAGAAACAGAGAGAGAGAGAGAGAGACAGAGAGAGACATAGAGAGAGACAGAGACATAGAGACAGAGAAATAGACATAAAGAGAGACATATAGAGAGACAAAGAGACATAGAGAGAGACATAGAGACATAGAGAGAGAGAGACAGAGAGAGACATAGAGAGACAGACAGAAAGACATAGAGACAGAGAGAGAGACAGAGAGACATATGGAGAGAGACAAAGAGACATAGAGAGAGAGACAGAAAAAAAGAGAGAGAGAGAGAGAAACAGAGAGAGGGAGTCATAGAGACTTAGAGAGAGAGGGAGACATAGAGAGACATAGACAGAGAGACATAGAGACAGAGAGAGAGACATAGAGACATAGGGAGAGAAAGAGAGAGACGGAGACATAGAGACAGAGAGACAGACAGAGACCTAGAGAGAGAGAGACATAGAGAGATAGAAATAGAGACATAGAGAGAGAGAGAGAGAAAGACAGAGACATAGAAACATAGAGAGAGAGACAGAGACATACAGAGAGACATAGAGAGACGCCCATCTCCTGGTCCACAGGTCCCTTAAAGCCCAGCCCGAGGACCACAGGACCCCTAACGCTCAGCTCCGGGTCGTCAGGAACCCTAACGCCCAGCACAGGCACCACAGGACGCCTAACGCCCAGTTAGCTGGCCACATGACCCCTAAAGCTTACTATCGGGTCCACAGAACCCCTAACGCCCAGCTCCGTTTCCACAGGACCATTAACGCTCAGCCCGGGGACCACCGGACCCCTAATACACACCTCCGGATCCACAGGACCCCTAACGCCCAGCTCCGGGTCCGCAGGACCCTTAACGCCTAACATCGGGTACAAAGGACATGTAATGCCCAGCTCCGGGTCCACAGGACCCCTAACGCCCAACTCCGGGTCCACAGGCCCCCTAACGCCCAGTCCGGAAACCACAGGACCCATAACGCCCAGCTCCGTGTCTACAGGACCCCTAACGCCCGGCTCTGGGACCACAGGACCTCTAACGCTCAGCCCGGGGAACACAGGACCCCTAACGCCCATCTCCGGGTCCACAGGACCCATAAAGCCCAGTTCTCCGTCCACAGGACCCCTAAAGTCAAAGATCGGGTTCAAAGGACCACTAATGCCCAGCTCCGTTCCACAGGACCCATAAAGTCCAGCTCCGGGTCCACAGGACCCCTAACACCCAGCTCCGGTCCACAGGACCCTTAACGCCCAGCCCGGGGATCACAGGACCCCTAACGCCCAGCTCTGGGTCCACAGGACACGTAATGCTCAGCCCGGGGACCACAGGAACCCTAACGCCCAGCACCAGGTCCACAGGCCCTCTAACGCACAGCCCGGAAACCACAAGACCCCTAACGCCCAGCTCCGGGTCCACAGGGCCCCTAACGCCTACCATCTGGTCCACAGAAACCCTAACGCCCAGCTCCGGGTTCACAGGACCCTTTACGCCCAGCTTGGGGATCACAGGACCCCTAACGCTCAGCAAAGGGACCACAGGACCCCTAACGCCCAGCACAGAGACCGCAGGACCCCTAAAGCCTACCATCGGGTGAACAGGACTCCTAACGCCCATCTCCGGGTCCACAGGACCACTAAAGATCAGCCCGGGGACCACCGGACCCCTAATACCCAGCTCCGGGTCCACAGGACCCCTAACGCCCAACTCCGGGTCTGTAGGACCCCTAACGCCTAATACTGGGTCCAAAGGACCGAAAATGCCCACTTCCGGGTCTCCAGGACCGATAAAGCCCAGCTCCTGGTCCACAGGACCCCAAACGCCCTTCTCGGGGACCACAGGACTCCTAAGGCCCAGCTCCGGGTCCACAGGACCCCTAACACCCATCCCGAAAAACGCAGGACCCCTAACGCCCAGCTCTAGGTCCACAGGACCCCTAACGCCCGGTCCCGGGAACACAGGACTCCTAACGCCCAGCTACGGGTCCTCAAGACCCATAACGTTTACCATCTGTTCCATAGAACCCCTAATGCCAAGCTCCGGGACCACCAGATCCATAATACCCTGCTACGGGTTTACAGGACCCCTAATGCCCAGCTCTGGGTCCGCAGGACCAATAACGCTTAACATTGGGTCCAAATGACATATAACGCCCATCTCCGGGTCCACGGGACCCCTAACGCCCAGCCCGGGGTCCACAGGAACCCTAAGGCCCAGCTCCGGGTCCACAGGGCCCCTAACGCCTACCATCGGGTCCACAGGACCACTAACGCCCTGCTCCGTGTCAACAGGACCCTTAACGCCCAGCCCGGGGACCACAGGACCCCTAATACCCAGCTCCGGGTCCACAGGACCTCTAACGCCAAGCT
>NW_027424612.1:15097-34606 GCF_003597395.2 Chelonoidis abingdonii
CCACAGGACCACTAACGCCCAGCAAAGGGACCACAGGACATCTAACGCCCAGCACAGGGACCACAGGACCCCTAAACCCTACCATCGGGTCCACAGGACACCTAACGCCCAGCTCCGGTCCACAGGACCCCTAACGCTCAGCCCGGGAACCACCGGACCCCGAATACCCAGCTCCGGGTCCACAGGACCCATAAAGCCCAGCTCTGGGTCCACAGAACGCCTAATGCCTAACATCGGGTTCAAAGGACCACTAATGCCCAGCTCCGGGTCCACAGGACCCATAAAGCCCAGCTCCGGGTCCACAGCACCCCGAACACCCAACCTGGGGACCTCAGGACCCCTAACACCCAACTCCGGGTTCCACAGGACCACTAAGGCCCAGCAAAGGGATCACAGGACCCCTAACGACCAGCACAGGGACCACAGGACCCCTAACGCCTACCATCAGCACCACAGGACCCCTAACGCCCATCTCCGGGTCCTAAAGGACCCCTAATGCCTAACATCGGGTCCAAAGGACCCCTAACGCCCAGCTCCGGGTCCGCAGGACACCTAACGCCCAGCCCGCAAACCACAGGACCCCTAACGCTCAGCCCGGGGGCCACCAGACCCCTAATACCCAGCTCCGGGTCCACAGGACCCCTAACGCCCAGCTCCGGGTCCGCAGGATCCCTAAAGGCTAACATTAGGTTCAAAGGACCCTTAATGACCAGCTCCGGGTCCACAGGATCGATGAAGCCCTGCTCCGGGTCCAAAGGACTCCTAATGCAAAGCCCGGGGACCACAGGACACCAAACTCCCATCTCGGGGACCACAGGACCCCTAACGCCCAGCTGCAGATCCACAGACTCCCTAACACCAAGCTCCGCGTCCACAGGCCCCTTAACACCGAGCCCGGAAACCACAGGACCCCTAACTTCCACCTCCGGGTCCACAGGACCCCTAACGCCCAACTCCAGGTCCACAGGACCACTAAGGCCCAGCAAAGGGACAACAGGACCCCTAACGACCAGCACAGGTACCACAGGACCCCTAACGCCCAGCCCGGGGACCACAGGACCCCTAAAGCCTACCATCTGCACCACAGGACCCCTAACGCCCATCTCCGGGTCCTAAAGGACCCCTAATGCCTAACATCGGGTCCAAAGGACCCCTAACGCCCAGCTCCGGGTCCACAGGCCCCCTAACGCCCAGCCCGCAAACCACAGGACCCCTAGCGCCCAGCAACAAGTTCACAGGACCCATAACGCCCGGCCCTGGGACCACAGGACCCCTAAGGCCCAGCTCCGGGTCCTCAAGACCCCTAACGCCTATCATCGGGTCCACAGGACCCCTAACACCAAGCTCCGTGACCACCAGATCCTTAATAAACATTTACTGGTCCACAGGACCTCTAACGCCCAGCTCCGGGTCCACAGGACAAATAAAGCCTAACATTGGGTCCAAATGACATATAAGACCCAGCTCCGGGTCCACAGGACCCCTAATGCCCAGCTCGGGGATCACAGGACCCCTAACACAGAGCTCCGGGTCCACAGGACCCCTAACGCCCAGCCCGGGGACAACAGGACCCCTAACGCCCAGCTCCGGGTCCACAGGGCCCCTAGCGCCTACCATCGGTTCCACAGGACCCCTAGCGACCAGCTCCGGGTCCACAGAAACCCTGACGCTTGGCCCTGGGTCCACAGGACCCCTAACGCCAAGATCCGGGTGCTCATGACCACTAACACCTACCACCGGGTCCACAGGACCCCTAACACCAAGCTCCGGGTCCTCAGGACCCCTAACGTCCAACCTGGGGTCCACAGAAACCCTAACGCGCAGCTCCGGGTCCAGAGGACCTCTGACGGCCAGCCCAGACTTCACAGGACCCATAACGCCCAGTCTGGGGACCACAGAAACCCTTACGCCCGGTTCCGGGTCCACAGGACCCTTAATGTCCAGCTCCGGGTCCTCAGGATGCCTAACGTCCAGCCCGGGGACCACCGGACCCCTAATATCCAGCTACGCGTCCACAGGAGCACTGACACCTATCATCGGTTCCACAGGACCCTTAAAGCACAGGCGGGGACCACTTGACCCCTGACGCCCAGCTCCAGGTCCACAGGACCCCTAACGCTCAGCTCTGGGACCACCGGACTCCTAATACCCAGCTCCGGGTCTACAGGACCACTAACACTTACCATCTGTTCCACAGGACCCCTAACGCCATGCTCCGGGTCCACAGGACCCCTAACGCCCAGCTCCGGGTCCACAGGACCCCGAACGCCAGCCAGGGAACCACCGGACCCCTAATACCAATCTAAGGATCCACAGGAATCATAAATCCTACCATCGGGTCCACAGGACCACAAACGCCCAGCTTCAGGGACCACAGGAACCTTAACGACCAGCTTCGGGTCCACAGGAGACCTAACGCCCAGCCCGAGGACCACCGGACCCCTAACGCCTAGCACCGGGACCACAGGACCCCTAATATACAGCTCTGGGTCCATAGGACCCCAATAACCCATCTCTGTGTCCACTGGACTCCTTACGCCCACCATCGGGTCCACAAGACCGCAAACGCCGAGCTCCGGGTCCACAGGAGCCCTAACACCCAGCCCGGGGACCACAGGACCCCTAACACCCAGCTTCGGGTCCACAGGACCCCTAACGCCCAGCTTCGGGTCCACAGGGCCCCTAACGCTGAGCCCGGGGACCATCGGATCCCTAATACCCAGCTCCGGGTCCACAGGACCCATAAAAACCAGGTCCGGGTCCACTGGACCCCTAACGCCTAACATTGGGTCCAAAGGACCACTAATGCTGAGCTCTGGCTCCACAGGACACATAAAGCCCAGCTCCGGGTCACCAGGACCCCTAAGACCCAGCCTGGGGAACACAGGACCCCTAACGCCCAGCACAGGGACCACAGGACCCCTAAAGCCCAGCACAGGGACCACAGGAACCCTAAAGCCTACCATCGGGTCCACAGGACCCCTAACGCACAGCTCCGGGTCCACAGGACCACTAAAGGTCAGCCCGGGGACCACCAGACTCCTAATACCCAGCTCCGGGTCCACAGGACCCCAAACGTCCATCTTGGGGACCACAGGACCCGTAATGCCCAGCTCCGGGTCCACAGGCCCCCTAACGCCCATCCCGGAAACCACAGGACCCCTAACGCATAGCTTCAGGTAAACAGGACTTCTAACGCCTGGCCCTGGGACCACAGAACTCCTAATACCCAGCTCCGGGTCCACAGGATCCCTAATGCATACCATCTGGTCCATAGGACCCCAATCGCCCATCTCTGTGTCCACTGGACTCCTTACGCCCACCATCGGGTCCACAAGACCGCAAACGCCCAGCTCCGGGTCCACAAGAGCTCTAACACCCAGCCCGGGGACCACAGGACCCCTAACGCCCAGCTTCGGGTCCACAGGACCCCTGACGGTCAGCTTCGGGTCCACAGGACCCCTAACGCCCAGCTTCGGGTCCACAGGGCCCCTACTGCTCAGCCCGGGGACCACCGGATCCCTAATACCCAGCTCCGGGTCCACAGAACCCATAAAAACCAGGTCCGGGTCCAGAGGACCCCTAACGCCTAACATCGGGTCCAAAGGACCACTAATGCTGAGCTCTGGCTCCACAAGACACACAAAGCCCAGCTCCGGGTCCACAGGACCCCTAACGCCCAGCCTGGGGACCACAGGACCCCTAACGCCCAGCACAGGGACCAAAGGAACCCTAAAGCCTACCATCGGGTCCACAGGACCCCTAACGGACAGCTCCGGGTCCACAGGACCACTAAAGATCAGCCCGGGGACCACCGGACTCCTAATACCCAGCTCCGGGTCCACAGGACCCCTAACGCCCAACTCCAGGTCTGCAGGACCCCTAACGCCTAACATCGAGTCCAAAGGACCGATAATGCCCAGTTCCGTGTCCACAGGACCGATAAAGCCCTGCTCCGGGTCCACAGGACCCCTAATGCAAAGACCGGGGACCACAGGACCCCAAACGCCCATCTCGGGGACCATAGGACCCCTAACGCCCAGCTCCGGGTCCAAAGGCCCCCTAACGCCCAGCTCGGGGACCACCCGACTCCTAAAACCCAGCTCCGGGTCCACAGGACTGCTATCGCACTGCTCCGGGTCCGCAGGACCCCTAATGCCTAACATCGGGTTCAAAGGACCACTAATGCCCAGCTCCGGGTCCACAGGACCCATAAATTCCAGCTCCGGGTCCACAGAACCCTTAATACCCAGCCCGGGGACAAGAGGACCCATAACGCACAACTCCAGGTTCAAAGAACCACTAACGCCCAGCAAAGGGACCACAGGACCCCTAACGCCCAGCACAGGGACCACAGGACCCCTAACGCAGAGCCCGGGGACCACAAGACCCCTAAAGCCTACTATCGGGTCCACAGGACCCCTGACGCCCAGCTCCGTGTGCGCACGACCCCTAACGCGAAACATCGGGTCCAAAGGACCCATAATGCCCAGCTCCGTGTCCACAAGACCCCTAACGCCCAGCCCTGGGACCACAGGACCCCTAACGCTCAGCTCCGGGTCCACAGGACCACTAACGCTCAGTCCGGGGACCACCGGACCCCGAATACAGAGCTCAGCGTCCACAGGACGCCTAACGCCAGGCTCTGGGTCCGCATAAACCCTAACGCATAACAGGTTCCAAAGGAACCATAATGCCCAGCTCCGGATCCACAGACCGATAAAGACCAGCTCTGGGTCCACAGGACCCCTAATGCAAAGCCCGGGGACCACAGGACCCCAAATGCCCATTTCGGGGACCACAGGACCCCTAACGCCCAGCCCGGAAACCACAGGACTGCTAACACTGAGCTCTGGGTCCTCCAGACCCCTAAAGCCTACCATCGGGTCCACAAGACCCCTAACGCCCAGCTCGGGGACCACCCGACGCCTAATACCCAGCTCCGGGTCCACAGGACCCCTAACGCCCAGCTCCGGGTCCGCAGGATCCCTAAAGCCTAAAATCAGGTCCAAAGGACCCCTAATGCCCAGCTCCGGGTAAACAGGACCGATAAAGCCCAGCTCCGGGTCCACAGGACCCCTAATGCAAGCCCGGGGACCACAGGACCCCTAACACCCATCCTGGGGACCATAGGACCCCTAACGCCCAGCTCCGGGTCCACAGGACCCCAAAAGCCCATCTCGGGGACCACAGGACCCCTAACGCCCAGCTCCGGGTCCACAGGCCCACTAACGCCCAGCCCAGAAACCACAGGACCCCTAACGCCCAGCTCCGGGTCCACAGGACCCAAACGCCCGACCCTCGGACCACAGGACCCCTAACGCCCAGCCCGGGGAACACAGGACCCCTAACAACACCTCCGGGTCCATAGGACCCCTAACGCCTAGCCTCGGGTCCTCAGGACCCCTAACGCTCAGCCTGGGGACCACCGGACCCCTAATACAAAGCTCTGGGTCCACAGGACCCGTAAAGCCCAGCTCCGGGTTCACAGGACCCCTAACGCCTAACATAGGGTTCAAAGGACCACTAACGCCCAGCAAAGGGACCACAGGACCCCTAATACCCAGCAGAGGGACCACCGGACCCCTAAAGCCCAGCCCGGGTATCACAGGACCACTAGAGCCTACCATCGGGTAGACAGCACCCCTAACGCCCAACTCCGTGTCCGCAGGAACCCTAACGCCTAACATCGGGTACAAAGGACCCCTAAGGCCCAGCTCCCGGTCCACAGGGCCCCTAAGGCCTACCATCGGGTCCACAGGACCACTAAAGCCCAGTCCGGGGACCACAGGACCCCTAACGCACAGCTCCGGGTCCACAGGCCCCCTAACGCCCAGCCCGGAAACCACAGGTCCCCTAACGCCCAGCTCCGTGCCTACAGGACCCCTAACGCTCAGCCCGATGAACACAGGACCCCAAGCGCCCAACTCCAGGTCCACAGGACCACTAACGCAGAGCTCCGGGTCCCCAGGACCCCTAACACTCAGCCCGGGGACCACCGGACCCCTAATACCCATCTCCGGGTCCACATGACCCATAAAGCCCAGCTCTGGGTCCACAGGACCCCTAACGCCCAGCCCGGAAACCACAGGACCCCTAACGCCCAGCTCCGTGTCTACAGGACCCCTAACGCTCAGCCCGATGAACACAGGACCCCTAACGCCCAGCTCCGGGTCCACAGGACCCCTAACGCCCAGCTCCGGGTCCACAGGCCCCCTCACGCCCAGCCCGGAAACCACAGGACCCCTAATGCCCAGCTCCGTGTCTGCAGGACCCCTAACGCCCGGCCCTGGGACCACAGGACCCCTAACGCTCAGCCCGATGAACACAGGACGCCTAACCCCCAGCTCCGGGTCCTCAGGACCCCTAACACTCAGCCCGGGGACCACCGGACCCCTAATACCCATCTCCGGGTACACATGACCCATAAAGCCCAGCTCTGGTCCACAGGACACCTAACGCCCAGCCTGGGGAACACAGGACCGCTAACGACCACCTCCGGGTCCACAGGACCCCTAACGCCCAGCCTCGGGTCCTCAGGACCCCTAACGCTCAGCCCGGGGACCACCGGACCCCTAATACCCATCTCCGGGTCCACAGGACCCATAAAGCCCAGCTCCGCGTCCACAGGACACCTAACGCCCAGCCCTGGGACCACAGGACCCCTAAAGCCCAGCTCCCGGTCCACAGGGCCCCTAACGCCTACCATCGGGTCCACAGAAACCCTAACGCCCAGCTCTGGGTTCAAAGGACCCTTAACGCCCAGCCCGGGAATCACAGGACCCCTAACGCCCAGCCCGGAAACCACAGGACACCTAACGCCCAGGTCCGTGTCTACAGGACCCCTAACGCCCGGCCCTGGGACCACAGGACCCCTAACGCTCAGCCCGATGAACACAGGACCCCTAACCCCCAGCTCTGGGTCCACAGGAGCCCTAACGCCCAGCCCAGAAACCACAGGACCCCTAACGCCCAGCTCCGTCTCTACAGGACCCCTAACACCCGGCCCTGGGACCACAGGACCCCTAACGCTCAGCCCGATGAACACAGGACCCCTAACCCCCAGCTCCGGGTCCACAGGACCCCTAACGACCAGCTCCGGGTCCTCAGGACCCCTAACACTCAGACCGGGGACCACCGGACCCCTAATACCCATCTCCGGGTCCACATGACCCATAAAGCCCAGCTCTGGGTCCACAGGACCCCTAACGCCAAACATCGGGTTCAAAGGACCACTAATGCCCAGCTCCGGTTCCACAGGACACATAAAGCCCAGCTACAGGTCCACAGGACACCTAACGCCCACCCCTGGGACCACAGGACCCCTAACGCACAACTCCGGGTCCACAGGACCACTAACGCCCAGCAAAGGGACCACAGGACCCCTAACGCCCAGCCCCGGGGAACACAGGACCCCTAAATACTACTATCGGGTCCACAGGACCCTTAACGCCCAGCTCCGGGGACCACAGGACCCCTAAAGTCTACCATCGGGTCCACAGGACCCCTAACTTCTAACATCGGGTCCGAAGGACCCATAATGTCCAGNCAGCTCCGGGGACCACAGGACCCCTAAAGTCTACCATCGGGTCCACAGGACCCCTAACTTCTAACATCGGGTCCGAAGGACCCATAATGTCCAGATCCGGGTCAACAGGACCGATAAAGCCCAGCTCCAGGTCCACAGGACCCCTAGTGCACAGCCTGGGTACCACAGGACCACTAATGCCCAGCTCCGGGTCCACAGGACCCCTAACGCCAAGCCCGGGGATCACATGACCCCTAACGCCCTGCTCCGTGTCCACAGGACCCCAAAAGCCCATCTCGGGGACCACAGCACCCCTAACACCCAGCTCCGGGTCCACAGGTCCTCTAACTCACAGCCCGGAAACCACAAGACACCTAACGCTGAGCTGCGGGTCAACAGGGTCCCTAACGCCTACCATCGGGTCCACAGAAACCCTAACGCCCAGCTCCGGGTTCACAGGACCCTTAACGCCCAGTCCGGGGTTCACAGGACCCCTAACGCCCAGCAAAGGGACCACAGGACCCCTAACGCCCAGAACAGGGACCACAGGACCCCTAAAGCCTACCATCGGGTCCACAGGACCCCTAACGCACAGCTCCGGGTCCACAGGACCCCTAACGCCCAATTCCGGGTCTGCAGGACCCCTAACGCCTAACATCGGGTGCAAAGGACCGATAATGCCCAGTTCCGTGTCCACAGGACCGATAAAGCCCTACTCCGGGTCCACAGGACCCATAATGCAAAGACCGGGGACCACAGGACCCCAAACGCCCATCTCGGGGACCACAGGACCCCTAACGCCCAGTTCTGGGTCCACAGGCCCCCTAACGCAGAGCCTGGAAACCATAGGACCCCTAACGCCCAGCTCCGGGTCCGCAGGACCAATAACGCCTAACATTGGGTCCAAATGACACATAATGCCCAGCTCCGGGTCCACAGGACCCAGAAAGCCCAGCTCCGGGCCCTCAGAACCCCTAACGCCCAGTCCGGGGATCACAGGACCGCTAACGCCCAGTTCTGGGTCCACAGGACACATAACGTATAGCCCGGGGACAAAAGGACCCCTAACGCCCAGCACCGGGTCCACAGGACCCTTAACGCACAGCCCGGGGATCACAGGACCCCTAACGCCCAACAAAGGGACCACAGGACCCCTAACGCCCAGCACAGTCACCGCAGGACCCCTAAAGCCCAGCCCGGAGACCACAGGAACCCTAAAGCCTACCATCGGGTCCACAGGACCCCTAACGCCCAGCTCCGGGTCCACAGGACCACTAAAGATCATCCCGGGGACCACCGGACCCTAATACCCAGCTCCGGGTCCACAGGACACCTAAGGCCCAACTCTGGGTCTGCAGGACCCCTAACGCTTAACATCGGGTCCAAAGGACAGAAAATGCACACTTCCGGGTCCACAGGACCGATAAAGCCCAGCTCCGGGTCCACAGGACACCAAACGCTCATCTCGGGGATTACAGAACCCTTAACACCCATCCCGAAAAACGCAGGACCCCTAAAGCCCAGATCCAGGTCCACAGGACCCCTAACGCCCGGCCCTGGGAACACAGGATTCCTAACACCCAGATCCGGGTACTCAAGACCCATAACACTTACCATTGGTTCCACAGAACCCCTAATGCCAAGCTCCGGGACCACCAGATCCCTAATACCCTGCTACGGGTTTACAGGACCCCTAACGCCCAGCTCCGGGTCTGCAGGACCAAAAACGCCTAACATTGGGTCCAAATGACATATAATGCCCATCTCCGGCTCCACAGGACCCGCAACGCCCAGCCCGGGGTCCACAGGACCCCTAAGGCCCAGCTCCGGGTCCACAGGACCCCTAACGCCAAGCTCCGAGTACTCAAGACCCATAACACTTACCATCGGTTCCACAGAACCCCTAATGCCAAGCTCCGGGACCACCAGATCCCTAAAACCCTGCTACAGGTTTACAAGACCCTTAACGCCCAGCTCCGGGTCCGCAGGACCAATAACGCCTAACATTGGGTCCAAATGACATATAACGCCCATCTCCGGCTCCACAGAAACCGTAACGCCCAGCCCGGGTCCACAGGACCCCTAAGGCCCAGCTCCGGGTCCACAGGACCCCTAACGTCCAACCTGGGGACCACAGGACCCCTAACGCCCAGCTCCGGGTCCAGAGGACCTCTGACGGCCAGCCCGGAGTCCATAGGTCCCGTAACATCCAGCTCCGGCTCCACAGGACCCCTAACGCCCAGTCCGGGTCCACAGGACCCCTAACGCCCAGCTCCGGGTCCACAGGACCCCTAACGCTGAGCCCGGGGACCATCGGATCCCTAATAGCCAGCTCTGGATCCACAGGACTCATAAAACCCAAGTCCGGGTCCACAGGACTCCTAACGCCTAACATCGGGTCCAAAGGACCACTAATGTTGAGCTCCGGCTCCACAGGACCCATAAAGCCCAGCTCCGGGTTCACAGGATCCCTAACACCCAGCCTGGGGACCACAGGACCCCTAACGCCCAACTCCGGGTCCACAGGACCACTAACACCCAGCGAAGTGACCACAGGACATCTAACGCCCAGCACAGGGACCACAGGACCCCTAAACCCTAGCATCGGGTCCACAGGACACCTAACACCCAGCTCCGGATCCACAGGACTCCTAATGCTGAGCCCGGGGACCACCGGACCCCGAATACCCAGCTCCGGGTCCACAGGACCCATAAAGCCCAACTCCGGGTCCACAGGACCCCTAACGCCTAACATCGGGTTCAAAGGACCACTAATGCACAGCTCCGGGTCCACAGGACACATAAAGCCCAGCTCCGGGTCCACAGGACACCTAACACCCAACCCGGGGACCACAGCACCCCTAACGCCCAACTCCGGGTCCACAGGACCACTAAGGCCCAGCAAAGGGACCACAGGACCCCTAACGCCCAACACGGGGACCACAGGACCCCTAAAGCCTACCATCGGCACCACAGGACCCCTAACGCCCATCTCCGGGTCCTAAAGGACCCCTAATGCCTAACATCGGGTCCAAAGGACCCCTAACGCCCAGCTTCAGGTCCGCAGGCCCCCTAACGCCCAGCCAGGAAACCACAGGACCCCTAGCGCCCAGCTACAGGTCCACAGGACCCCTTACTCCTGGCCCTGGGACCACAGGACAAATAACGCCTAACATTGGGTAAAAATGACATATAAGGCCCAGCTCCGGGTCCACAGGACCCATAAAGCTCAGCTCCGGGTCCACAGGAACGCTAATGCAAAGCCCGGGGACCACAGGACCCTTAATGCCCAGCTCGGGGACCACAGGACCCCTAACGCAGAGTTCCGGGTCCACAGGACCCCTAACGGCCAGCCCGAGGACGACAGGACCCCTATCGCCCTGCTCCGGGTCCACAGGGCCCTTAACGTCTACCATCGGGTCCACAGGACCCCTAACTCCCAGCTCCGGGTCCACAGAAACCCTGACGCCCAGCCCTGGCTCCAGAGGACCCCTAACTCCAAACTCCGGGTCCTCATGACCACTAACACCTACCATAGGGTCACAGGACACCTAACGCCAAGCTCCGGGTTCACAGGACCCCTAACGCTCAGCTACAGGTCTACAGGACCCCTAAAGCCCGACTTGGGACCACAGGACCCTTAACGCCCAGCTCCGGGTTCTCAAGACCCCTAACGACTACCATCGGGTCCACAGGACCCCTAACTCCAAGCTCCGGTACCACCAGATCCCCAATAAACATTTACGAGTCTACAGGACCCCTAACGCCCAGCTCCGGGTACGCAGGACCAATAACGCCTAACATTGGGTCCAAATGACATATAAGGCCCACCTCCGGGTCCACAGGACTCATAAAGCCCAGCTCCGGGTCCACAGGACCCCTAACGCCCAACCCGGGTACCACAGCACCCCTAACGCCCAACTCTGGGTCCACAGGACCACTAAGGCCCAGCAAAGGGATCACAGGACCACAAACGGGCAGCTCCAGGTCCACAGGACCCCTAACACCCAGCTCGGGGTCCACAGAAAACCTGACACCCGTCCCTGGGTCCACAGGACCCCTAACGCCAAGCTCCGGGTCCTCATGACCACTAACACCTACCATCGGGTCCACAGGACCCCTAACGCCAAGCTCCGGGTCCACAGGACCCCTAACGTCCAACCTGGGGACCACAGGACCCCTAACGCCCAGCTCCGGGTCCAGAGGACCTCTGACGGCCAGCCCAGAGTCCACAGGTCCCCTAACGCCCAGCTCCGGTTCCACAGGACCCCTAACGCCCAGTCTGGGGACCACAGAAACCCTTACGCCCGGCTCTGGGGCCACAGGACCCTTAACGTCCAGCTCCGGGTCCTCAGGACGCCTAACGCCCAGCCCGGGGACCACTGGACCCCTAATACCCAGCTCCGCCTCCACAGGACCACTGACACCTACCATCGGGTCCACAGGACCCTTAAAGCACAGGCGGGGACCACTTGACCCCTGATGCCCAGCTCCGGGTCCACAGGACCCCTAACGTTCAGCTCTGGGACCACCGGACCCCTAATACCCAGCTCCGTGTCCACAGGACCACTAACACTTACCATCGGTTCCACAGGACACCTAACACCATGCTCCGGGTCCACAGGACCCCTAACGCCCAGCTTCGGGTCCACAGGACTCCGAACACCCAGCCAGGGGACCACCGGACCCCTAATACACAGCTCCGCGTCCACAGGACCACTGACACTTACCATCGGGTCCACAGGACCCTTAAAGCACAGGCAGGGACCACTTGACCCCTGACGCCCAGCTGCGGGTCCAAAGGACCCCTAACGCTCAGCTCTGGGACCACCGGACCCCTAATAGCCAGCTCTGGGTCCACAGGACCACTAAGGTCCAGCAAAGGGACCACAGGAACCCTAACGGCCAGCCCAGGGACCACAGGATACCTAACGCTCAGCCCGGGGACCACAGGACCCCTAAAGCCTACCATCGGCACCACAGGACCCCTAACGCCCAGCTCCAGGTCCTAAAGGACCCCTAATGCCTAACATCGGGTCCAAAGGACCCCTAACGCCCAGCTCCGGGTCCAAAGGCCCCCTAACGCCCAGCCCGGAAACCACAGGACCCCTAGTGCCCAGCTACAGGTCCACAGGACCCCTAACGCCCGCCCCTGGGACAACAGGACCCCTAAGGCCCAGCTCCGGGTCCACAGGGCCCCTAACGCCTAGCACCGGGACCACAGGACCCCTAATACCCAGCTCCGGGTCCACAGGATCCCTAATGCATACCATCTGGTCCATAGGACCCCAATCGCCCATCTCTGGGTCCACTGGATACCTAACGCCCACCATGGGGTCCACAAGACCCCAAACGCCGAGCTCCGGGTCCACAGGAGCCCTAACACCCAGCCCGGGGACCACAGGACCCCTAACCCCCAGCTCCGGCTCCACAGGACCCCTAACGCACAGCCCGGGGACCACGGGATCTCTAATACCCAGCTCAGGGTCCACAGGACCCATAAAACCCAGGTCCGGGTCCACAGGACCCCTAACGCCTAACATCGGGTCCAAAGGACCAGTAATGCTGAGCTCCAGCTCCACAGGACCCATAAAGCCCAGCTCTGGGTCCAAAGGACCCCTAATGCCCAGCCCGGTGACCACAGTACCCCTAACGCCCAGCTCCGGGTCCTCAAGACCCCTAATGCCTACCATCGGGTCCACAGGACCCCTAAAGCCCAGCTCCGGGTCCACAGGACCCCTAACGCTCAACCCGGGGACCACCGGATCCCTAATACCCAGCTCCGGGTCCAGAACCCCTACGCCCAAAGGCTCCGGGTCCACCAGGCCCCATGAAAACGTTCCAGTCCGGAGGTCCACCAGGGAACGCCATACGCCCTAGCTCGGTCCACAGTGACCCAAGCCTACCATTGGGTCCACAGACCCTAAGACCAGCTCCGAGTCCACGGACCACACGCCCAGCCAGGGAACCAGGACCCTGTGCCCAGCTCCGAGGTCACCAGGACCACTTCAAGTCGCTAAGCATCCGGGGACCACCGGACCTCTAATACCCATGTCTCCGGGTCCCACGGACCCTCATCGCATTTACGCAGCGGGTCCACAGGACCACGTATGCCTAACATCTGGCTCCAAAGGAAAACCCTAATGCCCAGCATCCGGGGTCCACAGGGACCCATAAAGCTCGAGCTCCGGGTCCACAGGACCCCTTAATGCCCAGCCCGGTGACCACATTGACCCACTAACACCCAGCTTCCGTGTCCCACCAGGATCCTAGCGGCCCATTCCGGGTCCAGGGACCCCTTAAACGGCCCAGCTCCGGACCACAGGACCGCCTAACGCCCAGCCGGGTACCACAGGATCACCTAACGCCCAGGTCTGGGTCCACTAGGACTCATAAACGCCAGGGTCCGGGGACCCACAGGACCCCTAACGCCTACAGCCCGAGTCCAACAGGGACCCCTACATGCTGACCAGCTCCGGCTCCACAGGACCCCTTAACGACCAGAGCCTGGGGCCACAAGATCCCTAACGCCCGGCTCCGGGTCCATAGGACCCTTCAAACACCCAGCTCTGGGACCACAGGAGCCCCTAACGCCCAGCTCCGGATCCACAGGACCCCTAAACGCCAACGCATACGTGTCCACAGGACCATCTAACGCCCAGCTCCGGGTGACCACAGAACCCCTTAACGCTCAACCGGGACCACCAGACCCTAAATAAACAGGCTTGCGGTCCACAGCGACCCCATAACGCCCAGCTTCCGGCGTCCACAGGGACCCATAACGTTATACATCCGATTCAACAGGACCACTTAGATGCCCAGCCCGGGCTGACCGCAGGACACAGCATAAGCGCCAGTCCGGAGTCACGACGGACCGCTAAAGCCTATCACTGGTTCGACCATAGAACCCTAACGCCCAGCTCCGCGGTACACAGGACCTAACTGTCAGCATACATCGGGAACTCAACAGGGCCCCTACGCCCAGCTCCGGGGATCACAGGACCCCTAACGCAAGCATCTGGGTCCACAGAACCCCATAGATGTCCAGCTCTTCGGAACGACAGGAACACCCTACATGACCCCTAACGCCAGCTCTGGTCCACAGGAACCCATAAAGCCCAGCTCCGGGATCTACAGGACCCCCAACACGCCGAGCTCCGGAAACCACAGGATCACTAACGCCTAGCTATCGGTCATGCAAGGACTTCTAACGCCATCCCTGGACCACAGGACCCCTGAACGCTCAGCTCTCGGGTCCACAAGCCACACCGTAATACGCGAGCCTCGGACTACCATTAGACCCCTACTGCCTAGATCTGGAGTCCACAGACCCCTCAATACGCTGCTACGATCGTATTCCACAGGACCTTTAACACCCAGCTTTTTCTGGTCCACACGACCCCTAATGAAGCCTAGCATCCGGGTCCACAATGACCATAAATCCCAGCTCGAGAACTCTAACGCCCAGTCCAGGACACAGGACCCTAACGCCTCCATCGGGTCTGCCCACGTCCGTGTCCACGGGACCCCAAAGGCTCAGCTTCGGGTCCACCAGGGACTCGTAACGCTAACCATCGGGCCAAAGGAACCACTAATACCCAGGCTCCGGGTCCACAGGACCCCTAAAGCCCCAGCTCGAGGTCCAGCAGGACCCCTGAATAGCCCAAGCTCCGTGGGTTCCACAGGACCCCTGACAGCCCGAGCTCCGGACGGCCACAGGACCACTAGAGCCGCAGCTCCGGAACCACAGGACCCATACGCTCAGTCCGGGGACCCCGAAACCCTTACATAACAGCTACGAGTCCACAGGACCCCTAATGCCCAGCTTCGGTTCTCGGACACGACCCTAACGCACAGCCTGGAGACCCACAGGATGTCCCATAACGCCCACCTC
Organism: Chelonoidis abingdonii; assembly: GCF_003597395.2. NCBI lineage: Eukaryota > Metazoa > Chordata > Testudines > Testudinidae > Chelonoidis > Chelonoidis abingdonii. The sequence goes on from NW_027424612.1 coordinate 30,520, forward strand.
GCGGTTCACACAGGACCACTAACGCCTATCCACTGCGGACCACAGGACCCTAACAAAACACTTCCTGGGACCACAGGACCCCTGGACGCCCACCTTCTGGGTCCACAGGATCCCTAACGCTGCAGCTCATGGGATCCAGCAGGACCCTTAACGTACCAGCCGGGGACAGCGAGGACCTCATTAACCCCTGCATCCGGTCGTCAACAGGGACTCCTAACGCTCATTGCTCCGGTGTACCACAGGAAAACCACTAATACTCAGCTCCGGATCGATAGGAACCCTAACGCCTAGCATCCAGATCCAGCAGGAGCACTAAACACCTTCAGCCCAGAGTCCACAGTGACCCCTAATTGCCCAGCTCCGCGTGTCCACAAGACCCTATACACGACAAGCTCCGGGTCCACAGGAAGACTCTGACGGCTTCCAGCCCGGCGTCCCACATGACCCCTAACACCCAACTTGAGGTCGACCAGGACCCCTAACGCCCAGCTCCAGGGTCAACATGAACCCCCTAATGTCAAGATCCGGGTCCACAGGTATTCCCATAAATGCCGCTCGTGGTCCATAGGGACCCCAAACGCCGATGCTCCGGGTCCACTAGGACTTCGTAACGCCTACCATCGGGTCCGACAGGACCCCTAACGCCCAAGCTCCCTGGGTCTACGACGCCCCTTAATACACCAGCTCCGGGTCCACAGGACCCGTATGACGCTCCAGCCCGGGGACCAACAGGACCCCTAACACAAGCAGTCTGGGTCAAAAAGGACCATAACGTGCAATCTCGCAGGTCCACGAGGACGCCAAACGCCCAGCATTCTGGGTCCACAGGACCCCTAATTGCTGAGCCTCCGGATCGTGTCCACAGGACCTCATAAAGCCCAAGCTCCTGGTCCACACGACCCCTTATGTCACAGCTCCGGTGGGACCACCAGGACCCCTGGCGCTGGCACTCTGGGGACCACAGGACCACTACACACTCATTTAGGGCAAACAGGGACCCCTAACGCCCACCTCTGGGGTACCAAGACCCCTAACTACAAGTGATCCACATGACCCTTAAGGCCACAGCTACCATCGAGTCCGCAGGACCACCTGAACTTACCCAGCCCGAGGAACCACAGGACCCCTCACGCACTAGCCCGATCCGTGTCCACAGGACCCCATTAACCGCCCAGCTCTGGGGACCACAGTACCCCTAAAGCCCAGCCATCCTGGTCCACACGACCCCTTACATGTCCAGCTCCTGGTCCACAGGACCCCTGACGCCCATCGGCCGGGACCACAGGACCACTAATACACTCATCTAGGCAAAACAGGACCCCTACGCCCACCTACTGGTCCACAGAACCCTAGGACTTACCGTTGGGTCCACAGACCCTGTAAGGCCCGCTCCGAGGTCCAGAGGACCATTTTTTGAACTCCCAGGCGGGGACCACGAGGACCCCTCACGCCCAGCTCGGGTCCACAGGACCCCAAACGCCCTAGCTTCTGGAGCACTAGGACCAATCAGTACCCTAACGCCTGCTCCGGGGTCCACAGGACCCGCTAATGCCCAAGGACCACTAACGCCCAGCAAAGGGACCACAGGACATCTAACGCCCAGCACAGGGACCACAGGACCCCTAAACCCTACCATCGGGTCCACAGGACATCTAACGCCCAGCTCCGGATCCACAGGACCCCTAACGCTTAGCCCGGGGACCACCGGACCCCGAATACCCAGCTGCGGGTCCACAGCACCCATAAAGCCCAGCTCCTGGTCCACAGGACCCTGAACGCCTAACATCGGGTTCAAAGGACCACTAATGCCCAGCTCTGGGTCCACAGAACACAGAAAGCCCAGCTCCGAGTCCACAGGACCCCTAACGCCCAACCCGGGGACCACAGGACCCTAACGGCCAACTCCGGGTCCACAGGACCACTAAGGTCCAGCAAAGGGACCACAGGACCCCTAACGCCCAGCCCGGGGACCACAGGACCTCTAAAGCCTACCATCGGCACCACAGGACCCCTAACACCCATCTCCGGGTCCTAAAGGAACCCTAATGCCTAACATCGGGTCCAAAGGACCCCTAACGCCCAGCTCCGGGTCCACAGGCCCCCTAACACCCAGCCCGGAAACCACAGGATCCCTAGCGCCCAGCTATTGGTCTGCAGGACCCCTAACGCCCGGCCCTGGGACCACAGGACCCCTAACGCCCATCTCCGGGTCCTAAAGGACACCTAATACCTAACATCGGTTCCATAGGACCCCTAATGGCAAGCTCCGGGACCACCAGATCCCTAATACGCTGCTAAGGGTCCACAGGACCCCTAACGCCCAGCTCCGGGTCCGCAGGACAAATAACGCCTAACATTGGGTCCAAATGACATATAACGCCCATCTCCGGGTCCACAGGACCACTAACTACCAGCCAGGGGTCCACAGGACCCCTAAGGCCCAGCTTCGGGTCCACAGGGCCCCTAACGCTTACCATCGGGTCCACAGGACCACTAACGCCCAGCTCCGTGTCCACAGGACCCCTAACGCCCAGCTCCGGGTCCACAGGACCCCTAACGCCCAGCTCCGGGTCCAGAGGACCTCTGACGGCCAGCCCGGAGTCCACAGATCCCCTAACGCCCAGCTTCAGCTCCACAGGACCCATAACGCCCAGTCCGGGGACCACAGAAACCCTTACGCCCCGCTACGGGTCCACAGGACCCTTAAGGTCCAGCTCCGGTTCCTCAGGACACCTAACGCCCAGCCCGGGGACCACCGGATGCCTAATACCCAGCTCCGCGTCCACAGGACCACTGACACCTACCACTGCGTCCACAGGACCCTTAAAACACAGGCAGGGACCACATGACCCCTGACGCCCAGTTTCGGGTCCACAGGACCCCTAACACTCAGCTCTGGGACCACCGGACCCCTAATACCCAGCTCCGGGTACACAGGACCTCTAACACTTACCATTGATTCCACAGGACGCCTAACGCCATGCTCCGAGTCCACAGGAACCCTAATACCCAGCTCCGGATCCACAGGAATCCTAAATCCTACCATCGGGTCCACAGGACCACAAACACCCAGCCCAGAGACCACAGGACCCCTAACGCCCAGCTCCGGGGACCACAGGAACCTAAACGACCAGCTCCCGGTACACAGAAGACCTAACGCCCAGCCCGAGGACCACAGGACCCCTAACGCCCAGCCCGAGGACCACCAGACCCCTAACACCTAGCACCGGGACCACAGGACCCCTAATACCCAGCTCTGGGTCCACAGGATTCCTAATGCATACGATCGGGTCCATAGGATTCCAATCGCCCATGTCTGGGTCCACTGGATTCGTAACGCCCACCATCGGGTCCACAGGACCACAAACGCCCAGCCCTGGGACCACAGGACCCCTAATGCCCAGCTCCGGATCCACAGGACCCGTAACGCTCAGCCCGGGGACCACCGGATCCCTAATACACAGCTCCGGGTCCACTGGACCCATAAAACTCAGGTCCGGGTCCACAGGACCCCTAACGCCTACATTTGGGTCCAAAGGACCACTAATGCTGAGCTCCGGCTCCACAGGACCCATAAAGCCCAGCTCCGGGTCCACAGGACCCCTAATGCCCAGCCCGGGGACCACAGGACCCCTAACGCCCAACTCTGGGTCCACAGGACCACTAACGCCCAGCAAAGGGACCACAGGACATCTAACGCCCAGCACAGGGACCACAGGACCCCTAAACCCTACCATCGGGTCCGCAGGACCCCTAATGCTCAGCCCGGAGACTACCGGACCCCGAATACCCAGCTCCGTGTTCACAGGACCCATAAAGCCCAACTCCGGGTCCACAGGACCCCTAACGCCTAACATCGGGTTCAAAGGACCACTAATGCCCAGCTCCGGGTTCACAGGACAGATAAAGCCCATCTCCGGGTCCTTAGGACCCCTAACACCCAACCCGGGGAGCACAGCAACCCAAACGCCCAACTACGTGTCCACAGGACCACTGACACCTACCATCGGGTCAACAGGACCCTTAAAGCACAGGCGGGGACCACTTGACCCCTGACGCCCAGCTCCGGGTCCACAGGACCCCTAAC
>NW_027424612.1:36047-61937 GCF_003597395.2 Chelonoidis abingdonii
CCCGGAGTCCACAGATCCCCTAACGCCCAGCTTCAGCTCCACAGGACCCATAACGCCCAGTCCGGGGACCACAGAAACCCTTACGCCCCGCTACGGGTCCACAGGACCCTTAAGGTCCAGCTCCGGTTCCTCAGGACACCTAACGCCCAGCCCGGGGACCACCGGATGCCTAATACCCAGCTCCGCGTCCACAGGACCACTGACACCTACCACTGCGTCCACAGGACCCTTAAAACACAGGCAGGGACCACATGACCCCTGACGCCCAGTTTCGGGTCCACAGGACCCCTAACACTCAGCTCTGGGACCACCGGACCCCTAATACCCAGCTCCGGGTACACAGGACCTCTAACACTTACCATTGATTCCACAGGACGCCTAACGCCATGCTCCGAGTCCACAGGAACCCTAATACCCAGCTCCGGATCCACAGGAATCCTAAATCCTACCATCGGGTCCACAGGACCACAAACACCCAGCCCAGAGACCACAGGACCCCTAACGCCCAGCTCCGGGGACCACAGGAACCTAAACGACCAGCTCCCGGTACACAGAAGACCTAACGCCCAGCCCGAGGACCACAGGACCCCTAACGCCCAGCCCGAGGACCACCAGACCCCTAACACCTAGCACCGGGACCACAGGACCCCTAATACCCAGCTCTGGGTCCACAGGATTCCTAATGCATACGATCGGGTCCATAGGATTCCAATCGCCCATGTCTGGGTCCACTGGATTCGTAACGCCCACCATCGGGTCCACAGGACCACAAACGCCCAGCCCTGGGACCACAGGACCCCTAATGCCCAGCTCCGGATCCACAGGACCCGTAACGCTCAGCCCGGGGACCACCGGATCCCTAATACACAGCTCCGGGTCCACTGGACCCATAAAACTCAGGTCCGGGTCCACAGGACCCCTAACGCCTACATTTGGGTCCAAAGGACCACTAATGCTGAGCTCCGGCTCCACAGGACCCATAAAGCCCAGCTCCGGGTCCACAGGACCCCTAATGCCCAGCCCGGGGACCACAGGACCCCTAACGCCCAACTCTGGGTCCACAGGACCACTAACGCCCAGCAAAGGGACCACAGGACATCTAACGCCCAGCACAGGGACCACAGGACCCCTAAACCCTACCATCGGGTCCGCAGGACCCCTAATGCTCAGCCCGGAGACTACCGGACCCCGAATACCCAGCTCCGTGTTCACAGGACCCATAAAGCCCAACTCCGGGTCCACAGGACCCCTAACGCCTAACATCGGGTTCAAAGGACCACTAATGCCCAGCTCCGGGTTCACAGGACAGATAAAGCCCATCTCCGGGTCCTTAGGACCCCTAACACCCAACCCGGGGAGCACAGCAACCCAAACGCCCAACTACGTGTCCACAGGACCACTGACACCTACCATCGGGTCAACAGGACCCTTAAAGCACAGGCGGGGACCACTTGACCCCTGACGCCCAGCTCCGGGTCCACAGGACCCCTAACGCTCAGCTCTGAGAGCACCGGACCAATAATACCCAGCTCCGGGTCCACAGGACCCCGAACGCCCAGCCAGGGGACCACCGGACCCCTAATACCCAGCTCTGGGTCCACAGGATACCTAAGGCATACCATCGGGTCCATAGGAACCCAATCGCCCATCTCTGGCTCCACTGGACTCCTAACGCCCACCATCGGGTCCACAGGAGCCCTAACACCCAGCCCGGGGACCACAGGACCCCTAAAGCCCAGTTTCGGGTATACAGGACCCCTAACGACTAACATCGGGTTCAAAGGACCACTAATGCCCAGCTCCGGGTTCACAGGACACAAAGTCCAGCTCCGAGTCCTTAGGACCCCTAACACCCAACCAGGGGACCACAGCACCCCTAAGGCCCAACTACGTGTCCACAGGACCACTAAGGCCCAGCAAAGGGACCACAGGACTCCTAACGACCACCACAGGGACCACAGGACCCCTAACGCCCAGCCCGGGGACCACAGGACCCCTAAAGCCTACCATCGGCACGACAGGACCCCTAATGCCCATCTCTGGGACCTAAAGGACCCCTAACGCCTAACATCGGTTCCACAGGACCCCTAACGCCCAGCTCCGGGTCCACAGGCCCCCTAACACCCAGCCCGGAAACCACAGGACCCCTAATGCTAAGCTCCGGGACCATAAGATCCCTAATAAACATTTACGGGTCCACAGGACCCCTAACGCCCAGCTCCGGGTACGCAGGACAAATAAAGCCTAACATTGGGTCCAAATGACATATAAGGTCCAGCACCGGGTCCACAGGACCCATAAATCCCAACTCCGGGTTCACAGGACCCCTAACGTCCAACCTGGGGACCACAGGACCCCTAACGCCCAGCTCCGGGTCCAGAGGACCTCTGATGGCCAGCCCGGACTCCACAGGTCCCCTAACGCCCAGCTCCGGCTCCACAGGACCCATAACGCCCAGTCCGGGTCCACAGGACCCTTAACGTCCAGCTCCGGATCCTCAGGACGCCAAACGCCCAGCCTGGGGACCACCAGACCCCTAATACCTAGCTCCGGGTAAACAGGACCACTGACACCTACCATCGGGTCCACAGGACCCTTAAAGCACAGGCGGGGACCACTTGACCCCTAACGCCCAGCTCCGGGTCCACAGGACCCCTAACGCTCATCTCTGGGACCACCGGACCCCTAATACCCAGCTCCGGGTCCACAGGACCCCTAACACCCAGTTCCGGGTCCACAGGACCCCGAACGCCCAGCCAGGGGACCACCGGACCCCTAATACCCAGCTCCGGATCCACAGGAATCCTAAATCCTATCATCGGGTCCACAGGACCACAAACGCCCAGCCCGGGGACCACAGGACCCCTAACGCCCAGCTCCGGGGACCACAGGAACCTTAACGACAGCTCCGGGTCCACAGGAGACCTAACGCCCAGCCTGAGGACCACCGGACCCCTAACGCCTAGCACCGGGACCACAGGACCCCTAATACCCAGCTCCGGGTCCACAGGATCCCTAATGCATACCATCAGGTCCACAGGACCCCAATCGCCCATCTCTGGCTCCACTGGACTCCTAACGCCCACCATCGGGTCCACAAGACCCCAAACTCCGAGCTCCGGGTCCACAGGAGCCCTAAAACCCAGCCCGGGGACCACAGGACCCCTAATACCCAGCTCCGTGTCCACAGGACCACTGACACCTACCATCGGGTCCACAGGACCCTTAAAGCACTGGTGGGAACCATTTGATCCCTAACGCCCAGCTCCGGGTCCACAGGACCCCGAACGCCCAGCCAGGGAACCACTGGACCCCCAATACCGAGCTCCGGGTCCACAGGATCCCTAATGCATACCATCGGGTCCATAGGACCCCAATCGCCCATCTCTGGCTCCACTGGAGTCCTAACGCCCACCATTGGGTCTACAGGACCACAAACGCCCAGCCCGGGAACCCATAGGGCCCCTAACGCCGAGCTTCGGGTCCACAGGACCCCTAACACCCAGCCCGGGGACCACTGGATTCCTAATACCCAGCTCCGGGTCCACAGGACCCCGAATACCCAGGTCCGGGTCCACAGGACCCCTAACGCCTAAGATCGGGTCCAAAGGACCACTAATGCTGAGCTCTGGCTCCACAGGACCCATAAAGCCCAGCCCGGGGACCACAGGACCCCTAACGCCCAGCTCCAGGTCCACAGAAACCCTGACGCCCGGCCCTGGGTCCACAGGACCCCTAACGCAAGATCCGGGTCCTCATGACCACTAACACCTACCATCGGGTCCACAGGACCCCTAATGCAAAGCTCCGGGTCCACAGGACCCCTAACATTCAACCTGGAGACCACAGGACCCCTAACGCCCAGCTCCGGGTCCAGAGGAACTCTGACGGCCAGCCCGGAGTCCACAGGTCCCCTAACGCCCAGCTCCGGGTCCACAGGACCCATAACGCCCAGTCCGGGTCCACAGGACGCCTAACACGCAGCCCGGAGACCACCGGACCCCTAATACCCAGCTCCGGGTCCACAGGACCACTGACACCTACCATCGGGTCCACGGGACCCTTAAAGCACAGGCGGCGACCACTTGACCCCTAACGCCCAGCTCCGGGTCCACAGGACCCCTAACGCTCATCTCTGGGACCACCGCAACCCTAATACCCAGCTCCGGGTCCACAGGACCCCTAACGCCCAGTTCCGGGTCCACAGGACCCCGAACGCCCAGTCAGGGGACCACGGACCCCTAATACCCAGCTCCGGATCCACAGGAATCCTAAATCCTACCATTGGGTCCACAGGACCACAAACGCCCAACCCGGGGCCCACAGGACCCCTAACGCCCAGCTCCGGGGACCACAGGAACCTTAACGACCAGCTCCGGGTCCACAGGAGACCTAACGCCCAGCCCGAGGACCACCGGACCCTTAACGCCTAGTACCGGGACCACAGGACCCCTAATACCCAGCTCCGGGTCCACAGGATCCCTAATGCCTACCATCGGGTCCACAGGACCCCAATCGCCCATCTCTGGCTCCACTGGACTCCGAACGCCCACCGTCGGGTCCACAAGACCCCAAACTCCGAGCTCCAGGTCCACAGGAGCCCTAACACCCAGCCCGGGGACCACAGGACCCCTAAAGCACAGCTTCGGGTCAACAGGACCCCAAACACCCAGCTCCGGGTCCACAGGACCCCTAACGCTCAGCGTGGGGACCACCGGATGCCTAATACCCAGCTCCAGGTCCACAGGACCCGGAAGGCCCAGCCAGGGGACCACCGGACCCCTAATACCCAGCTCCGGGTTCTCAAGACCCCTAACGCCTACCATCGGGTCCACAGGGCCCCTAACGCCCAGCTACGGGTCTGCAGGACAAATAACGCCTAACATTGGGTCCAAATGACATATAAGGCCCAGCTGTGGGTCCACAGGACCTATAAAGCCCAGCTCCGGGTCCACAGGACCCCTAATGCAAAGCCCGGGGACCACAGGAACCCTAACGCCAAGCTCCGGGTACTCAGGGCCCCTAATGCCTACCATCGTGTCCACAACACCCCAAACTCCGAGCTCCAGGTCCACAGGAGCCCTCACACCCAGCCCGGGGACCACAGGACCCCTAAAGCCCAGCTTCGGGTCAACAGGACCCCTAACGCCCAGCTCCGGGTTCACAGGACCCCTAACGCTCAGCGCGGGGACCACCGGATGCCTAATATCCAGCTCCAGGTCCACAGGACCCATAAAACCCAGGTCCGGGTCCACAGGACCCCGAACGCCTAATGTCGGGTCCAAAGGAAGACTAATGCTGAGCTCCGGCTCCACAGGACCCATAAGCCCAGCTCCGGGTCCACCGGAGCCCGAATACCCAGCTCCGGGTCCACAGGACCCGTAAAGCCCAGCTCCGGGACCACACGGCCCCTAACGCTTACCATCGGGTCCACAGGACCCCTAACGCCCAGCTCCGGGTCCACAGAAACCCTGACGCCTGGCCCTGGGTCCACAGGACCCCTAACGCCAAGATCCGGGTCCTCATGACCACTAACACCTACCATCGGGTCCACAGGACCCCTAACGTCCAACCTGGGGACCACAGGACCCCTAACGACCAGCTCCGGGTCCAGAGGACCTCTGACGGCCAGCCCAGAGTCCACAGGTCCCCTAACGTCCAGCTGCGGGTCCTCAGGACACCTAACGCCCAGCCCGCGGACCACCGGACCCCTAATACCCAGCTCCGTGTCCACAGGACCACTGACACCTACCATCGGGTCCACAGGACCCTTAAAGCACTGGCGGGGACCACTTGAACCGTAACGCCCAGCTCCGGGTCCACAGGACCCCGAACGCCCAGCCAGGGAACCACTGGACTCCTAATACCGAGCTCCGGGTCCACAGGATCCCTAATGCATACCATCGGGTCCACAGGACCACAAACGCCCAGCCCTGGGACCACAGGACCCCTAACGCCCAGCTCCGGGTCAACAGGACCCCTAACGCCCAGCTCTGGGTCCACAGGACTCCTAACGCTCAGCCCGTGGAACATCGGATCCCTAATACACAGCTCCGAGTCCACAGGACCCATAAAACCCGGGTCCGGGTCCACAGGACCCCTAACGCCTAACATCGGGTCCAAAGGACCACTAATGCTGAGCTCCGGCTCCACAGGACCCATAAAGCCCAGCTCCGGGTCCACAGGACCTCTAATGCCCAGCCCGGGGACCACAGGACCCCTAACGCCCAACTCAGGGTCCACAGGACTACTAACTCCCAGCAAAGGGACCACAAGAGATAAAACCACCAACACAGGGACCACAGGACCCCTAAACCCTACCATCGGGTCCACAGGACACCTAACGCCCAGGTCCGGATCAGTAGGATCCCTAACGCTCAGCCCAGGGAACACCGGACTCCGAATACCCAGCTGCGGATCCACAGGACCCATAAAGCCAAGCTCCGGGTCCACAGGACCCCTAACGTCTAACATTGGGTTCAAAGGGCCACTAATGCCCAACTCCGGGTCCACAGGACCCCTAATGCAAAGTCAGGGGACCACAGGACCCCAAACGCCCATCCCGGGGACCACAGGACCCCTAATGCCCAACTCCGGGTCCACAGGACCACTAACACCCAGCAATGGGACCATAGGACCTCTAACGCCCAGCACAGGGACCACAGCATCCCTAACACCCAGTCCGGGGACCACAGGACCCCTAAAGCCTACCATCGGGTCCACAGGACCCTTAAAGCCCAGCTCCGGGTCCGCAGGACCCCTAACGCCTAACATCGGGTCCGAAGGACCCATAATGTCCAGCTCCGGGTTCACAGGACCGATACAGCCCACTTCCGGCTCCACAGGACCCTTAGTGGAAAGCCCGGGTACCACAGGACCCCTAACGCCCAGCTCCGGGTCCACAGGCCCTCTAACGCCCAGCCCGGAAACCACAAGACGCCTAACGCCCAGCTTCGAGTTCACAGGGCCCCTAACGCCTACCATCGGGTCCAAAGAACCCCTAACGCCCAGCTCCGGGTTCACAGGACTCTTAACGCACAGCCCGGGGATCACAGGACCCCTAAAGCCCAGCAAAGGGACCACAGGACCCCTAAAGCCCAGCACAGGGACCGCAGGACCCCTAACGCAAAGCCCAGGGACCACAGGACCCCTAAAGCCTACCATCGGGTCCACAGGACCCCTAAGGCCCAGCTCCGAGTGCACAGGACCACTAAAGATCAGCCCGGGGACCACCGGACCCCTAATACCCAGGTACGGGTCCACGGGACCAATGACGCCCAACTTGGGGTCTGCAGGACCCCAAACGCCTAACATCGGGTCCAAAGGACCGATAATGCCCATTTCCGGGTCCACAGGACCGATAAAGCCCAGCTCCGGGTCCAAAGGACCTCTAATGCAAAGACCGGGGACCACAGGACCCCAAACGCCCATCTTGGGGACCACAAGAACCCTAACGCCCAGCTCCGGGTCCACAGGCACCCTAACGCAGATCCCGGAAACCACAGGACCCCTAAGGCCCAGCTCCGCGTCCAAAGGCCTCTAACGCCTAACATCGGGTTCAAAAGACCACTAATGCCCAGCTCCGGGTCCACAGGACCCCTAAAGCCCAGCTCCGCATCCGCAGGACCACCAACCCCTAACATCGAGTCCAAAGGACGAATAATGCCCAGCTACGAGTCCACAGGACCGATAAAGCCCAGCTCCGGGTCCACAGGACCCATAATTCAAAGCCCGGGGACCACAGGACACCTAACAGCCAGCTCCGGGTCCACAGAACGCCTAACGCCCAGGTCCGGGTCCACAGGACCCCTAACGCCCAGGTCCGGGTCCACAGGACCCCTAACGCCAAGCTCCGGGTCCACAGAACCCCAAAAGCCCAGCCCGGGAACCACAGGACCCCTAACGCCCAGCTCCGTGTCTACAGGACCCCTAACGCCCGGCCCGGGGACCACAGGACCCCTAACACTTAGCCCGGGGAACACAGGACCCCTAACGCCCAGCTCCGGGTCCACAGGACCCCTAACGCCCAGCTCCGGGGCCTCAGGACCCCTAACGCTCAGCCCGGGGACCACCGGACCCCTAATACACAACTCTGTGTCCACAGAACCCATAAAGCCCAGATCTGGGTCCACAGGACCCCTAACGCCTAATATAGGGTTCAAAGGACCACTAATGCCCAGCTTCGGTTCCATAGGACCCATAAAGGCCAGCTCCGGGTCCGCAGGACCAATAACGCCTAACACTGGGTCCAAATGACATATAATGCACAGCTCCGGGTCTACAGGACCCAGAAAGCCCAGCTGCGGGTCCACAGACCCCTAATGCAAAGCCCGGGGACCACAGGACCCCTAACGCCCAGCCCGGGGACCACAGGACACCTAAGGCCCGGCTCCGGGTCCACAGGGCCCCTAACACCTACCATCGGGTCCACAGAACCCCTAACGCCCAGCTCCGGGTGCACAGGACCCCTAACGCCCAACCCTGGGTCCACAGGACCCCTAACGCTCAGCTCCGGGTCCACAGAACCCCTAACGACCACCTCCGGGTGCACTGGACCCCTAACGCCCAGCCCTGGGACCACAGGACCCCTAACGCGCAGCTTCGAGTTCACAGGACCACTAAAGATCAGCCCGGGGACGATCGGACCCCTAATACCCAGTTCCGGGTCCACAGGCCCCCTAACGCCCAACTCTGGGTCTGCAGGACCCCTAACGCCAAACATCGGGTCCAAAGGACCGATAGTGCAAAGTTCCAGGTCCACAGGACCGATAAAGCCCAGCTCCGGCTCCACAGGACCCCTAGTGCAAATCCCGGGTACCACAGGACCCCTAACGCCCAGCTCCGGGTCCACAGGACCCCTAAAGCCTAGCCCGGGGACCACATGATCCCAAACGGCCTGCTCCGTGTCCACAGGACCCCTAACGCCCAGCCCTGGGACCACAGGACGCCTAACGCCCAACTCTGGGTCCAGAGGACCCCAAACGCCCATCTCGGGGACCACAGGACCCCTAACACCCAGCTCCGGGTCCACAGGCCCCATAACGCACAGCCCGGAAACCACAGGACCCCTAACGCCCAGCTCCTTGACCATAGGACCCCTAACGCCCGGCCCTGGAACCACAGGACCCCTAACGCCCAGCTCCAGGTCCTCAAGACCCCTGACGCCTACCATCGGGTCCACAGGACCCCTAACGCCCAGCTCCGGGTCCGCAGGACCACTAACGCCTAACATCGGGTCCACAGGACCCCTAACGCCAAGCTCGGGGACCACCTGACCCCTAATACCCAGCTCCGGGTCCGCAGGACCCCTAACGCCCAGCTCCGGGTCTGCAGAACCACTAACGCCTAACATCGGGTCCAAAGGACCAATAATGACCAGCTACGGGTCCACAGGACTGATAAAGCCCAGCTCCGGGTCCACAGAAACCCTAATGCAAAGCCCGGGGACCACAGGACACCTAACAGCCAGCTCTGGGTCCACAGAACGCCTAACGCCCAGTCCGGGGACCACAGGACCCCTAACGCCCAGGTCCGGGTCCACAGGACCCCTAACGCCCAGTCTGGGGTCCACAGGACCCCTAACGCTAAGCTCCGGGTCCACAGAACCCCAAAAGCCCATCTCGGGAACCACAGGACCGCTAACGCCCAAGTCCGGGTCCACAGGCACCCTAAGGCCAGCCCGGAAACCACAGGACCCCTAACGCCCAGCTCCGTGTCTACAGGACCCCTAACGCCCGGCCTGGAGACCACAGGACCCCTAACTCTTAGCCCGGGGAACACAGGACCCCTAACGCCCAGCTCCGCGTCCACAGGACCCCTAACGCCCAGCTCCGGGGCCTCAGGACCCCTAACGCCCAGCTCCGGGGACCACCGGACCCCTAATACCGAACTCCGGGTCCACAGGACCGATAAAGCCCAGCTCCGGCTCCACAGAACCCCTAATGCAAAGACCGGGGACCACAGGACCCCAAACGCCCATCTCGGAGATCACAGGATCCCTAACGCCCAACTCCGGGTCCACAGGCCCCCTAACGCCAAGCCCGGAAACCAGAGGACCCCTAACACCCAGCTCTGGGTTCTCAAGACCCCTAACGACTACCATCGGGTCCACAGGACCTGTAACGCGCAGCTCGGAGACCACCTGACCCCTAAAACCTAGCTCCGGGTCCACAGGACCCCTGACGCCCAGCTCCAGGTCCGCAGGACCCCTAACGCCTAACATCGGATTCAAAGAACCACTAATGCCCAGCTCCGGGTCCACTGGACCCATAAATCCCAGCTCCAGGTCCACAAAACCCCTTACACCCAGCCCCGGGACCACAGGACCCCTAATGCCCAACTCCGGATCCATAGGACCACTAACGCCCAGCAAAGGGACCACAAGACCCCTAACGCCCAGCACAGGGACCACAGGACCCCTAAAGCCTACCATCGGGTCCACAGGACCCCTAACACCCAGCTCCGGGTCCGCAGGACCCCTAACTAACTGGGTCCGAAGGACCCATTAGAACTGCCGAGCTCCGTGTTCCACCAAGACCCCTAACGCCCTAGCCCTGGACCACAGGGAGCTCCTATCCGCTCAGCTCCGGTCACAGGACCACTAACCGCCTTTCAGCTCCGGGTCCCACAGTGACACTAACGCGACGAGACTGGGGCCCACCAGACCCAATACACCAGGCTCGGGTCCACAGGCCCCACACCGCCCCAGCTCCCGGGCCGCAGGGGGCCACTAACGCCTAACATAGTTTCCATAGGACCCATAATGCCCAGCTCCGTACACTGGACGATAAAGCCAGCTCCGGGTCCACAGGGACCTCCTACATGCAAAGCCTGGGGACCACAGGACCCCAAAGGCCATCTCGGGGACCACAGGACACCTAACGCCCAGCTCCGGATCCACAGGCCCCTAACGCCCAGCCCAGACAAAGCCACAGGACCCCTAACACAGAGTCCCAGGTACTAAAGAACCCTAAACGCCTTACATCGCGGTCACAGGGACCCGTAAAGCCAGCTCGGGGTCCCACAGGAACCCTAACGCCGACATCGGATTCAAAGGGCGCACTAACGCCCACAACGGGACCACAGACCCCTAAAGGGCCAAGCTCAGTCCACAGGGCCCCTAACGCCAAAACTCCAGAACACAGATCCTAATACCCAGCTACGGGTCACAGGACCCCGTAACGCTCAGCTCCGGGTCCGCGTCGAGGACCGAATAACGCCTCCTAACATTGGGTCCAAAAGACATATAATGCCTAGTTCCGGGTCCACAGGACCCAGAAAGCTCAGCTCCTGGTCCACAGAACTCCTAATGCAAAGCCCGGGGACCACAGGACCCCTAACGCCCAGCTCTGTGTCCACAGGAACCCTAACGCCCAGCCCGGGAACCACAGCACCCCTAAGGCCCAGCTCCGGGTCCACAGGGCCCCTAACGCCTACCATCGGGTACACAGAACCCCTAGCGCCCAGCTCCGGGTCCACAGGGCCCCTAACGCCTACCATCGGGTGCACAGGACCCTTAACACCCAGCTCCGGGTCCGCAGGACCCCTAACGCCTAACATCGGGTCCGAAGGACCCATAATGTCCAGCTCCGAGTCCACAGGACCGATACAGCCCAGTTCCGGCTCCACAGGACCCCTAGTGCAAATCCCGGGTACCACAGGACCCCTAACGCCCAGCTCCGTGTCCACAGGACCCCTAACGCCTAGCCCGGGGACCACATGATCCCAAACGGCCTGCTCTGTGTCCACAGGACCCCTAACGCCCAGCCCTGGGACCACAGGATGCCTAACGCCCATCTCTGGGTCCAGAGGACCCCAAACGCCCATCTCGGGGACCACAAGACCCCTAACGCCCAGCTCCGGGTCCACAGGCCCCATAACGCACAGCCCGGAAACCACAGGACCCCTAACGCCCAGCTCCTTGACCATAGGACCCCTAACGCCCGGCCCTGGAACCACAGGACCCCTAACGCCCAGCTCCAGGTCCTCAAGACCCCTAACACCTACCATCGGGTCCACAGGACCCCTAACGCCAAGCTCGGGGACCACCCGACCCCTAATACCCAGCTCCGGGTCCACAGGACCCCTAACGCCCAGCTCCGGGTCCGCAGGACCACTAACGCCTAACATCGGGTCCACAGGACCCCTAACGCCAAACTCGGGGACCACCCGACCCCTAATACCCAGCTCCGGGTCCACAGGACCCCTAACGCCCAGCTCTGGGTCCGCAGAACCACTAACGTCTAACATCGGGTCCAAAGGACCAATAATGACCAGCTACGCGTCCACAGGACCGATAAAGCCCAGCTCCGGGTCCACAGAACTCCTAATGCAAAGCCCGGGGACCACAGGACACCTAACAGCCAGATCCAGGTCCACAGAACGCCTAACGCCCAGGTCCGGGTCCACAGGACCCCTAACGCCAAGCTCCGAGTCCACAGAACCCCAAAAGCCCATCTCGGGAACCACAGGACCGCTAACACCCAACTCCGGGTCCACAGGCACCCTAACGCCAGCCCGGAAACCACAGGACCCCTAACACTCAGCTCCGTGTCTACAGGACCCCTAACGCCCGGCCCGGGGACCACAGGACCCCTAACGCTTAGCCCGGGGAACACAGGACCCCTAACGCCCAGGTACGGGTCCACAGGATCCCTAACGCCCAGCTCCGGGGCCTCAGGACCCCTAACGCTCAGCCCGGGGACCACCGGACCCCTAATACCGAACTCCGGGTCCACAGGACACATAAAGCCCAGCTCTGGGTCCACAGGACCCCTAACGCCCAACTCTGGGTCTGCAGGACCCCTAACGCCTAACATCGGGTCCAAAGGACCGATAGTGCAAAGTTCCAGGTCCACAGGACTGATAAAGCCCAGCACCGGGTCCACAGAACCCCTAATGCAAAGACCGGGGACCACAGGACCCCAAACGCCCATCTCGGGGACCACAGGACCCCTAACGCCCAGCTGCAGGTCCACAGGCCCCCTAACGCCCAGCCCGGAAACCACAGGCCCCCTAACGCCCAGCTCTGGGTCCACAGGCCCTCTAACGCCCAGCCCGGAAACCACAGAACCCCTAACACCAAGCTCCGGGTCCTCAAGACCCCTAACGACTACCATCGGGTCCACAGGACCCCTAACGCCCAGCTCGGGGAACACCCGACCCCTAATACCCAGCTCCGGGTCCACAGGACCCCTAACGCCCAGCTCCGTGTCCGCAGGACCCCTAACATCTAACATCGGGTCCAAAGGACCCATAATGCCCAGCTCCGGGTAAACAGGACCGATAAAGCCCAGCTCCGGGTCCACAGGACCCCTAATGCAAAGCCCGGGGACCACAGGACACCTAACACCCAGCTCTGGGTCCACAGGACCCCTAACACCCAGCCTGGGGACCACAGGACCCCTGACACCCAGCTCCGGGTCCACAGGCCCCCAAAAGCCCATCTCGGGGACCACAGGCCCCCTAACGCCCAGCCTGGAAACCACAGGACCCCTAACGCCCAGGTCCGGGTCCACATGACCCCTAACGCCCAGCCCGGGGAACACAGGACCCCTAACGCCCAGCTCCGGGTCCACAGGACCCGTAAAGCCCAGCTCCGGGTCCACAGGACTCCTAACGCCTAACATCGGGTTCAAAGGACCAATAACGCCCAGCAATGGGACCACAGGACACCTAACGACCAGCACCGGGTCCACAGGACCCCTAACGCCCAGCCCGGGGACCACAGGACCCCTAACTCCCAGCTCCGTATCCACAGGAAACCTAACGCCTAACATCGGGTTCAAAGAACCACTAACGCCCAGCAAAGGGACCACAGGACCCCAAACGCCCAGCACAGGGACCCCAGGACCCCTAACGCCCAGCCCGAGGACCACAGGACCCCTAAAGCCTACCATCGGGTCCACAGGAGCCCCAACGTCCAGCTCCGGGTCCGCAGGAACCCTAACGCCTAACATCGGGTAGAAAGGACCCATAATGCCCAGCTCCGGGTCTACAGGACCGATAAAGCCCAGCTCCGGGTCCACAGAACCGCTAATGTAAAGTCCTGGGACCACAGGACCCCTAACGCCCAGCTCTGGGTCCACAGGACCCCTAACGCTCAGCCCGGTAACCACAAGACCCCTAACGCCCAGCTCTGTGTCCACAGGACCCCTAACGCACAGCTCCTGGTCCAGAGGACCCCAAACGACCATCTCGGGGACCACAGGACCCCTAACGCCAAGTTCCGGGTCCACAGGTCCCCTAACCCCCAGCTCCGGGTTCACAGGACCCCTAACGCCCGGCCCTGGGACCACAGGACTCCTAACGCCTAGCTCCGGGTCCTCAAGACCCATAACGCCTATCATCGGTTCCACAGGACCCCTAATGCCAAGCTCCAGGACCACCAGATAACTAATACCATGCTACGGGTCCATAGGACACCTAACGCCCAGCTCTGGGTCCGCAGGACCAATAACGCTTAACATTGAGTCCAAATGACATATAAGGCCCATCTACAGGTCCACAGGAACCCTAACACCCATCCCGGGGTCCACAGGACCCCTAAGGCCAAGCTCCGGGTCCACAGGGCCCCTAACGCCAAGTTCCGGAACCACGAGATCCCTAATATCCAGCTACGGGTCCACAGGACCCCTAACGCCCAGCTCCGGGTCCGCAGGACCAATAACGCCTAACATTGGGTCCAAATGACATGTAATACCCAGATCTGTGCCCACAGGACCCCTAATGGAAAGCCCGGGGACCACAGGAACCCTAACGCCCAGCTCTAGGTCCACAGGACCCCTAACGCCCAGCCCGGGATCTACAGGACCCCAAAGGCCCTGCTCCGGGTCCACAGGGCCCCTAACGCCTACCAACGTGTCCACAGGACCGCTAACGCACAGCTGCGGTTCCACAGGACCCCTAAGGCCCAGCCCGGGGACCACAGGCCCCTAATGCCCAGCTCCGGGTCCACAGGACCTCTAATGCCCGTGCCGAGGACCACAGGACCCCTAACGCCCAGCTCCGGGTCCACAGGACCCCAAACGCCCAGCTCAGGGACTAAAGGACCCCGAACGCCCAGCACTGGGTCCACAGGCCCTCTAACGCCCAGCCCGGAAACACAAGACCGCTAACGCCCAGCTCCGGGTCCACAAGAATACTAACGCCCAGCAAAGGGACCACAGGACCCCAAACGCCCAGCACCGGGATCACAGGCCCTCTAACGCCCAGCCTGGAAACCACAAGACCCCTAACGCCCAGCTCCGAGTCCACAAGAATACTAACGTCCAGCAAAGGGACCACAGGACCCCTAACGCCCAGCACGGCGACCACAGGATGCCTAACGCCCAGCCCGCGGACCACAGGACGCCTAAAGCCTACCATCAGGTCCACAGGACCGCTAACGCAAGCTCTGGGTCCACAGGACCATAAATGCTCAGCCCGGGAACCACCGGACCCCTAATACACAGCTCCGGGTCCGCGGGACCCCTAACGCCTAACATCAGGTCCAAAGGACCCATAATGTCCAGTTACGGGTCCACAGGACCAATAAAGCATAGCTCCGGGTCCACAGGACCCCTAATGCAAAGCCAGGGGACCACAGGACCCTAAATGCCCATCTCGGGGACCACAGAACCCCTAACGCCCAGCTCCGGGTGCACAGGCACCCTAACACCCAGCCCAGAAACCACAGGACCCCTAACACCCAGCTCCGGGTCCACAAGACCCCTAACGCCTAGCATCGGGTCCACAAGACCCCTAACGCGAAGCTCGGGCACCACCCGACCCCTAATGCCCAGCTTCGGGTCTGCAGGACCGCTAACGCCTAACATCGGGTCCAAAGGACCCATAATGCCCAGCTACGGGTCCACAGGACCCCTAATGCAAAGCCCGGGGACCACAGGACACCTAACACCCAGCTCCGGGTACACAGGACGCCTAACGCCCAGCTCGGAACCACAGGAACCCTAACGCCCAGCTCCGGGTCCACAGGACCCCTAACGCCCAATCTGGGGACCACAGGACCCCTAACGCCAAGATCTGGGTCCACAGAACCCCAAAAGCCCATCTCGGGGACCACAGGACGGCTAACGCCCAACTCCGGGTCCACAGGCCCCCTAACGCCCAGCCGGAAACCACAGGACCCCTAACGCCCAGCTCTGTGTCAACAGGACCCCTAACGCCCGGCCGTGGGACCACAAGACCCCTAACGCTGAGCCCGGGGAACACAGGACCCCTAACGATCACCTCCGTGTCCACAGGGCCCCTAACACCCAGCTTCGGGTCCTCAGGACCTCTAACTTTCAACCCGAGGACCACCGGACCCCTAATACCCATCTCCGGGTCCACAGGACCTATAAAGCCCAGCTCCGGGTCCACAGGACACCTAACGCCCAGTCCGGGGACCACAGGACCCCTAACGTCCAACTCCGGGTCCACAGGACCACTAACGCCCAGCAATGGGACCACAGGACCTCTAACGCCCAGCACAGGGACCACAGGACCCCTAACGCTCAGCCCGGGGACCACAGGATCCCAAAAGCTTACCATCGGGTACGCAGGACCCTTAACGCCCAGCTCCGGGTCCGCAGGACCCCTAACGCCTAACATCCGGTCCGAAGGACCCATAATGTCCAGCTCCGAGTCCACAGGACCGATAAAGCCCAGTTCCGGTTCCACAGGACCCCTAGTGCAAAGCCCGGGAACCACAGGACCCCTAACGCCCAACTCCGGGTCCAGAGGACCCCAAACGCCCATCTCGGGTACAAAGGACCCCTAACGCCAAGCTCCGGGACCACCAGATCCCTAATACCCAGCTACGGGTCCACAGGGCCCCTAACGCCCAGCTCCAGGTCTGCAGGACCAATAACGCCTAACATTGGGTCCAAATGACATATAATGCCCATCTCCGGGTCCACAGGACCCATAAAGGCCAGCTCCGGGTCCACAGAACCGCTAATGCAAAGCCTGGGGACCACAGGACCCCTAACGTCCTGCTCAGGGTCCACAGGACTCCTAACGCCCAACCCCGGGACCACAGGACCCCTAAGGCCCAGCTCAGGGTCCACAGGGCCCCTAATGCCTACCATCGGGTCCACAGAACCCCTAACGCCCAGCTCCGGGTCCACAGGACCCTTAACGCCCAGCCGGTGGATCACAGGACCCCTAACGCCCAGCTTCGGGTCCACAGGACCCTTAACGCCCAGCCCGGGGACCACAGGACCCCTAACGCCCAGCTTCGGGACCACAGGACCCTTAACGCCCAGCCCGGGGACCACAGGACCCCTAACGCCCAGCACCGGCTCCACAGGCCCTCTAACGCACAGCCCGAAAACCACAAGGCCCCTAACACCCAACTCTGGGTCCACAGTGCCCCTAACGCCTACCATCGGCTCCACAGAACCCCTAACGCCCAGCTCCGGGTTCACAGGACCCCTAATGCAAAGCCAGGGGACCACAGGACCCCAAACGCCCATCTCGGGGACCACAGGACCCCAAACGCCCAGCTCCGGGTCCATAGGACCAATAACTCCCAGCAATCGGACCACAGGACCTCTAACACCCAGCACAGGGACGACAGGACCCCTAACGCCCATCCCGGGGACCACCGGACCCCTCATACCGAACTCCAGGTCCACAGGACCCATAAAGCCCAGCTCTGGGTCCACAGGACCCCTAACGCCTAACATCGGGTTCAAAGGACCACTAATGCCCAGCTCCGGTTCCACAGGACCCATAAAGCCCAGCTCCGGGTCCACAGGACACCTAACGCCCAGCCCGGGGACCTCAGGACCCCTAATGCCCAACTCCGGGTCCACAGGACAACTAACACCCAGCAATGGGACCACAGGACCCCTAACGCCCAGCACAGGGACCACAGGACCCCTAACGCCCAGCCCGGGGTCCACAGGACCCCTAAAGACTACCATCGGGTCCACAGGACCCTTAGCCCCCAGCTCTGGGTCTGCAGGACCTGTAACGCCTAACATCGGGTCTGAAGGACCCATAAAGCCCAGCTCCGGGTACCACAGACCCCTAACGCTCTGCTCCGTGTCCACAGGACCCCTAACGCCCAGTCCTGGGACCACAGGATGCCTAATGCCCAGCATCGGGTCCACAGGACCCCAAACGCCCATCTTGGGGACCATAGGACCCCTAACGCCCAGCTCCGGGTTCACAGGCCCCCTAATGCACAGCCCGGAAACCACAGGACCCCTAACGCCCAGCTCTTTGTCCATAAGACCCGTAATGCCTGGCCCTGGGACCAGAGGACCCCTAACGTTAGGCTGCGGGTCATGAAGACCCCTAACGCCTACCATCGGGTCCACAGGAGCCCTAACGCCCAGCTCTGCGTCCGCAGGACCAATAACGCCTAACATTGGGTCAAATAACATATAATGCCCAGCTCAGGGTCTACAGTACCCAGAAAGCCCAGCTGCGGGTCCACAGAACCCCTAATGCAAAGCCCAGGGACCACAGGACCCCTAACGCCCAGCTCCGTGTCCACAGGACCCCTAACGCCAAGTCCGGGGACCACAGAACCCCTAACGCCCAGCTCCGGGTCCACAGGACACCTAACGCCCAGCTCGAGGACCACAGGGCCCCTGACGTCCATCACCGGGTCCACAGGCCCTCTAACACGCAGCCCGGAAACCCCAAGACCCCTAACGCCCAGCTCCGGGTCCACAGGGCCCCTAACGCCTACCATCGGCTCAACAGAACCCCTAACGCCCAGCTGCGGGTCCACAGGACCCTTAATGCACAGCCCGGGGATCACAGGACCCCTAAAGCCCAGGAAAGGGACCACAGGACCCCTAACGCCCAGCACAGGGACCGCAGGAACTCTAACACCCAGCCCGGGGACCACAGGACCCCTAAAGCCTACCATCGGGTCCACAGGACCCCTAACGCCCAGCTCCGAGTCCACAGGACCACTAAAGGTCAGCCCGGGGACCATCGGACCCCTAATACCCAGCTTTGGGTCCACAGGACGCCTAACGCACAACTCTGGGTCTGCAGGACCCCTAAAGCCTAACATCGTGTCCAAAGGACTGATAGTGTAAAGTTCCGGGTCCACAGGACCGATAAAACCCGGCTCCGGGTCCACAGGACCCCTAAGGCAAAGACAGGGGACAACAGGACCCCAAACGCCCATCTCGGGGACCACCCGACCCCTGATACCCAGCTCCGGGTCCACAGGACCCCTAAAGCCCAGCTCCGGGTCCGCAGGACCCCTAACCCATAACATCGGGTCCAAAGGACCCATGTTGCCCAGCTCCGGGTAAACAGGACCAATAAAGCCCAGCTCCGGTCCACAAAACCCCTAATGCAAAGCCCGTGGACCATAGGACACCTAACACCCAGTTCTGGCCCACAGGACACCTAACACCCAGCCTGAGGACCACAGGACCCCTAATGCCCAGCTCCGGCTCCACAGGACCCCTAACGTTCAGCCCGGGGAACACCGGACCCCTAATACACAGCTTCGGGTCCACAGCACCCGTAAAGCCCAGCTCCGAGTCCACAGGACCCCTAACGCCTAATATCGGGTTCAAATGACCACTAACGTCCAGCAAAGGGACCACAGGACCCCTAACGCCCAGCACAGGGACCACAGGACCCGTAAAGCCTACCACCGGGTCCATAGGACCCCAAACGCCCAGCTCCGGGTCCGCAGGAACCCTAACGCCTAACATCGGGTACAAAGGACCCATAATGCCCAGCTCCGGGTCTACAGGACCACTAATGCAAAGCCCGGGGACCACAGGACCCCTAGCGCCCAGCTCCGGGTCCACAGGACCCCTAACGCCCAGCCCGGGGACCACAGGACCCCTAACGCCCAGCTGTGTGTCCACAGGACCCCTAACGCCCAGCTCCGGGTCTGCAGGACCAATAACGCCTAACCTTGGGTCTAAATGAAATATAATGCACCGTTCCGGGTCCAAAGGACATCTAATGGAAAGCATGGGGACCACAGGACCACTAATGCCCAGCTCCGGGTCCACAGGACCCCTAATGCAAAGCCCGGGGACCACAGGACCCCAAACGCCCATCTTGGGGACCACAGGACCCCTAACGCCCAGTTCCTGGTCCACAGGCCCCCGAACGCCCAGCCCGGAAACCACAGAACCCCTTACACCGAGCTCCGAGTCCTCAAGACCCCTAACGCCTACCATCGGGTCCACAGAAACCCTAATGCCCAGCTCGGGGTCCACCGGACCCCTAATACCCATCTCCGGGTCCACAGGACCCGTAAAGCCCAGCTCCGTGTCCAAAAGACCCCTAACGCTCAGCTCCGGGTCCACAGGACCACTAACGCTCAGCCCGGGAACCACCGGACCCCTAATACACATCTCCAGGTCCACAGGACCCCTAACGCCCAGCTCCGGGTCCACAGAACCCCTAACACCTAACATAGGTTCCAAAGGACACGTAATACTCAGCTCCAGACCGACAGGACAGATAAAGCCCAGCTCCGGGTCCACAGGACCCCTAATGCAAAGCCAGGGGACCACAGGAACCCAAACGGCCATCTGGGGGACCACAGGACCCCTAACGCCCAGCTCCTGGTCCACAGGCCCCCTAACGCCCAGCTCCGGGTCCACAGGTCCCCTAACGCCCATCCCGGAAACCACAGGACCCCTAACACCGAGCTCCGGGTCCTCAAGACCCCTAACTCCTACCATCGGGTCCACAGGACCCCTAACGCCCAGCTCGGGGACCACCCGACCCATAATACCCAGCTCCAGGTCCACAGGACCCCTAACGCCCAGCTCCGGGTCAGCAGGAACCCTAACGCCTAACACTGGGTCCAAAGGACCCATAATGCCCAGCTACGGGTCCACAGGACCGATACAGCCCAGCTCTGGGTCCACAGGACCCCTAATGCAAAGCCTGTGGACCCCAGGACACCTAACACCAAGCTCTGGGTCCACAGGATACCTAACACCCAGCCTGGGAACCACTGGACTCCTAACGCCCAGCTCCGGGTCCACAGGATCCATAAAGCCCAGCTGCGGGTCCACAGAACCACTAATGCAAAGCCCGGGGACCACAGGACCCCTAACGCACAGCTCAGGGCCCAAAGGACCCCTAACGCCCAGCCCGGGGACCACAGGACCCGTAAGGCCCAGCTCCGGGTCCACAGGGCCCCTAACGCCTACCATCGGCTCCACAGAACCCCTAACGCCCAGCTCCGGGTCCACAGGACACCTAACGCCTAGCCCGGGGGCCACATGATCCCTAATGGCCTGCTCCGTGTCCGCAGGATCCCTAACGCCCAGCTCTGGAACCTCAGGATGCCTAATGCCCAACTCCGGGTCCACAGGATCCCTAACGCCCAGCACCGAGTCCACAGGTCCTCTAACGCACAGCCCGGAAAACACAAGACCCCTAACGGTCAGCTCCGGGTCCACAGGGACCCTAACGCCTACCATCGGGTGCACAGAACCCCTAACGCCCAGCTCCGGGTCCACAGGATCCTTAACGCACAGCCCGGGGGTCACAGGACCCCTAACGCCCAGCACAGGGACCACAGGACTCCTAACGCCCAGCACAGGGACCACAGGACGCCTCACGCTCAGCCCGCGGACCACAGGACCCCTAACGCTCAGCTCCGGGTCAACAAGACCGCTGAAGATCAGCCCGGGGACCATCGGACCCCTCATACCCAGCTCTGGGTCCACAGGACCCTAACGCCGAACTCTGGGTCTGCAGGACCCCTAACGCCTAACATCGGGTCCAAAGGACCCATAATGCAAAGTTCCGGGTCCACAGGACCGATAAAGCCCAGCTCCGGGTCCACAGGACCCCTAATGTAAAGACCGGGGACCAGAGGACCCCAAACGCCCATCTCGGGGACCATAGGACCCCTAACGACCAGCTCCGGGTCCATAGGCCCCCTAACGCAGAGCCCGGAAACCACAGGACCCCTAACGCCCAGCTCCGGGTCCAAAGGCCCCCTAACGCCAAGCCCGAAAACCCACAAGACCCCTAACGCCCAGCTCTGGGTCTCAGACCCCTACACGCCTACTATCGGTCCAACAGGACCCATAACAACCAGCTCGGGACCACCCGAACGCCTAAAACCCAGCTTTCGGTTCCACCGGAAACTAACGGCCACAGCAAAGGGACACAGACCCTAAACGCCAGCAACAGGACCACAGGACCTTAACGCCCAGCATCAGGGAACAGGACCCCTAACTCCCACTGTCCGGGTCGCACAGGGCAGCTAACCCCAGCTCCGAGCCACAGGACCCCTAAACGCCTGGCCCTGGGACCACAGGACCCTCACGCGCAAGCTCAGGGGAACACAGGACCCCTAACGCGCCACCTCCGGGTCGCACAGGACCCTAACGCCCAGGACTCGGTCAATGACCCCAAACGCCATCTCGGGGATCACAGGACCCCTAATGGCCCAGCTTCCGGGTCCACAGGAGCCCTACGCCCAGCACAGGACGCACAGGACTCCTAACGCCACAGCACAGGACTCACACGGACGCCCTCACGCTCAGTCCCGCGGACCACAGGGACCCCATAAACAGCTCAGCTCCGGGTACAACAAGACCAAGCTGAAGATCAGCCCGGGGACCAATCGAACCGCTCATACCAGCTCTGGTCCACAGGTACCCTAAACGCCGAACTTGGTCTGCAGGTACCCCTACGCCTAACATCGGGTCCAAAGGACCATAATGCAACCGTTTCCGGGTCCACAGGACGCTAAAGCCCAGCTTCCGGGTCCACAGGCCCTAATGAAAGACCGGGGGACCAAGAGGAAACCCAAACGCCCATCTCGGGGACCAAGGACCCTAACGAACCACTTCCGGGTCCATAAGGCCCCTAGACGCAGAGCCCGGAAACCAAAGACCCCTAACGCCCAACTCCGGTCAAAGCCCCTAACGCCAAGCCGAAAACCACAGGACCCCTAACGCCGCAGCTCCTGGGCTCTCAAGACCCTAAAACGCCTACCAATCGGGTCCACCAGGAACCCATAACATCCCAGCTCGGGGACCACCCGACGCCTAAAACCCAGCTTCGGTTCCACAGGACCACTAACGCCCAGCAAAGGGACCACAGGACCCCTAACGCCCAGCACAGGGACCACAGGACCCCTAACGCCCAGCACAGGGACCACAGGACCCCTAACTCCCAGCTCCGGGTCCACAGGGCACCTAACGCCCAGCTCCGAGTCCACAGGACCCCTAACGCCTGGCCCTGGGACCACAGGACCCCTCACGCGCAGCTCAGGGAACACAGGACCCCTAACGCCCACCTCCGGGTCCACAGGACCCCTAACGCCCAGCTCCGGTCCACAGGACCCCAAACGCCCATCTCGGGGATCACAGGACCCCTAATGCCCAGCTCCGGGTCCACAGGAGCCCTAACGCAGAGCCCGGAAACCATAGGACCCCTAACGCCCAGCTCTGGGTCCGCAGGACCAAAAACGCCTACCATCGGGTCCACAGGACCCCTAGCGCCAAGCTCCGGGTCCGCAGGACCAAAAACGCCTAACATTGGGTCCAAATGACATATAATGCCCAGCTCCGGGTCCACAGGACCCAGAAAGCCCCGCTTCGGGTCCACAGAACCACTAATGCAAAGCCCGGGGCCACAGGACCCCTAACGCCCAGCCCGGGGACCACAGGACCCCTAAGGCCCAGCTCCGGGTCCACAGGGCCCCTATCGCCTACCATGGGGTCCACAGTACCCCTAACGCCCAGCTCCGGGTCCACAGGGCCCCTAACGCCTAGTCCAGGGACCACATGATCCCTAACGTCCTGCTCCGTGTCCACAGGACCCCTAACGCCCAGACCTGGGACCACAGTACGCCTAATGCCCAACTCCGGGTCCACAGGACCCTTAACGCACAGCCCGGGGATCACAGGACCCCTAAAGCCCAGCAAAGGGACCACAGGACCCCTAAACCCCAGGACAGGGACCGCAGGACCCCTAATGCCCAGCCCGGGGATCACAGGACACCTAAAGCCTACCATCGGGTCCACAGGACCCCTCACGCTCAGCTCCGAGTCCACAAGACCACTAGAGATCAGCCCGTGGACCATCGGACCCCTCATACCCAGCTCCGGGTCCACAGGACCCCTAACGCCCAACTCCGTGTCTGCAGGAACCCTAACGCCTAACATCGGGGCCAAAGTACCCATAATGCAAAGTTCCGGGTCCACAGGACCGATAAAGCCCAGCTCCGGATCCACAGGACCCCTAATGCAAAGACCGGGGACCACAGGACCCCAAACGCCCATCTCGGGACCACAGGACTCCTAACGACCAGCTCTGGGTCCATAGGCCCCCTAATCCAGAGCCTGGAAACCACAGGACCCCTAACGCCCAGCTCCGGGTCCAAAGGCCCCCTAACGCAAGGCCCGGAAACCACAGGACCCCTAACACCCAGCTCTGGGTTCTCAAGACCCCTAACGCCTACCATCGGGTCCACAGGACCGTAACACCCAGTTCGGGGACCACCCGACCCCTAAAACCCAGCTCCGGGTCCACAGGACTCCTGACGCCCAGCTCCAGGTCCACAGGACCCCTAACGCCTAACATCGGGTTCAAAGCACCACTAATTCCCAGCTCCGGGTCCACAGGACCCATAAATCCCAGCTCCGGGTCCACAGAACCCCTAACACCCAGCCCAGGGACCAGAGGACCCCTAAAGCCCAACTGCGGGTCCACAGGGCCACTATCGCCCAGCAAAGGGACCACAGGACTCCTAACGCCCAGCACAGGGACCACAGGACCCCTAACGCCCAGCCCGGGGACCACAGGACCCCTAACACCCAGCTCCGGGTCCGCAGGACCCCTAACGCCTAACATCGGGTCCAAAGGACCCATAATGTCGAGCTCCTTGTCAACAAGACCCATAACGCCCAGCCCTGGGACCACAGGACCCCTAACGCACAGCGCTGGGACCACAGGACCCCTAACGCCCAGATCCTGGTCCACAGGACCCCAAACGCCCATCTCGGGGACCACAGGACCCCTAATGCCCAGCTCCGGGTCCACAGGCCCACTAACGCACAGCCCTGGGACCAGGACTCCTAACGCTAGCTCCGGGTCTTTTCAAGGACCCTAACGCTACCATCAGTTTCCACAGGACCCTAATGCAAGCTCCGGACACCAGATCCTAATACCCTGTTACGGGCACAGGAGAGCCCTAACGCCCAGCCCGGGTCCGCAGGATCACTATGCTAACATCTGGATCCAACAGACACCCTTAATTCCAGATACTGGTCCACAGGACCCCTAATCGCAAAGCCCGGGGACCAACAGGACAAGTAACACCCCAGCTCCGGGTCCACAGGATGCCTAACGCCCAGCTCGGGGGACCACAGGACCTCTAACGCCAATGCTGGGGACACAGGACACCTTTACGCCAAGCTCTGGGATCCATAGATACCCAAAAGTCATCTCGGGGACACAGGACCGCTAACACCGCACTCCGGGTCCAGAAGTCCCTAACGGGTCCACCAAGATACTCAAACGCCCAGCAAGAGCCACACAGAACCCCTACCTAGCACGGGACCAAGGACCCTAAAGCCTACCCGGGTCACAGGACCCCTATCGCCAGCTCCGGGTCCACGCACTGACGCCTCAGCCGGAACCCACAGGCACCCTATACGCCCTAGCTCCGTTCTACGGACCCCTAATGCCTTTACCGCTGGGACCACGACCCCTATTTTCATGCTCAGCCTGGGGAACACACGGACCCCTAACGCCGCTAACGGGTTCTCAGACCCCTAAGCGCAACGCATCAGGTTCACAGGACCGTAACGCCCCCGCTCGGGGGACCACCCGACCCCCTGAAACCCAGCTCCGGTCCAGAGACCCCCGACTCCCCACTGCCGGATCCGCAGACCCTAACCGCCTAAGCATTCCGGGTTCAAAGGACTC
>NW_027424612.1:63672-69678 GCF_003597395.2 Chelonoidis abingdonii
CCACAGGACCCCTAACGCCCAGCTCCGGGTCCTCAGGACCCCTAAGGAACAGCCCGGGGACCACCGGACCCCTAATACCCATCTCAGGGTCCACAGGACCCCTAACGCCCAGGCTGGGGACCACAGGACCCCTAACGCCCAGCTCCGGGTCCACAGTACCACTAATGCCCAGCAATGCGACCACAGGACCTCTAACGCCCAGCAGAGGGACCACAGGACCCCTAACGCCCAGTCCGGGGACCACAGGACCCCTAAAGTCTACCATCGGGATCACAGGACCCCTAACGCCCAGCTCCGGGTCCGCTGGACCCCTAACGCCTAACATTGGGTCCAAAGGACCCATAATGCCCAGCTCCATGTCCACAAGACCCCTAACGCCCAGCCCTGGGACCACAGAACCCCTAACGCTCAGCTCCGGGTCCACAGGACCACTAATGCTCAGCCCGGGGACCACCGGACCCCGAATACACAGCTCCGGATCCACAGGAACCCTAACGTTCAGCTCCGGGTCCACAGGACCCCTAAAGCCTAACATCGGGTCCAAAGGAGCCATAATGCCCAGGTCCGGATCCGCAGGACCGATAAAGCCCAGCTCCAGGTCCACAGGACCCCTAAGCAAAGCCCGGGGACCACAGGACCCCAAACGTCCATCTCGGGAACAACAGGACCCCGATCGCCCAGCTCTGGGTCCAGAGGACCCTAACGCCCAGCCCGGAAACCACAGGACACCTAACGCCCAGCTCCGGGTCCACAGGCGCCCTAACGCCCAGCCCGGAAACCACAGGACCCGTAACACCGAGCTCCGGGTCCTCAAGACACCTAACGCCTACCTTTTGGTCCACAGGACCTCTAAAGGCAAGCTCGGGGACCACCCGACCCCTAATACCCAGCTCCGGGTCCACAGGACTCCTAACGCCCAGCTCCGGGTCCGCAGGACCATTAATGCCTAAGATCGGGTCCAAAGGACCCATAATGCCCAGCTACGGGTCCACAGGACCCCTAATGCAAAGCCCGGGGACCACAGGACACCTAACGCCCAGCTCCGAGTCCACAGGACCCCTAACGCCCAGTCTGGGGACCACAGGACCCTTCACGCCAAGCTCCGGTCCACAGAACCCCAAAAGCCCATCTCGGGGACCACAGGACCGCTGACGCCCAACTCTGGGTCCACAGGACGCTAAAAGCCCATCTCGGGGACCACAGGACCGCGGACGCACAACTCCGGGTCCACAGGACCCCCAACGCCCAGCTCCGGGTCCGCAGGAACCCTAACGCCTAACATCGGGTACAAAGGACCCATAATGCCCACCTCCGGGTCTACAGGACCGATAAAGCCCAGCCCCGGGTCCACAGGACCCCTAAAGCCTACTATCGGTTCCACAGGACCCCTAACGCCCAGCTCCGGGTCCGCAGGACCAATAACGCCTATCATTGGATCCAAATGACATATAATGCCCAGCTCCGGGTGGACAGAACCCCTAATACAAAGCCCGGGGACCACAGGACCCCTAACGCCCAGCTCAGGGTCCACAGGACCCCTAACGCCCAGCCGGGGATCACAGGACCCCTAACACCCAGCTCCGGGTCCACAGGGCCCCTAACGCCTACCATCGGGTCCACAGAACCCCTAACGCCCAGCTCCGGGTCCACAGGACGCTTAACGCCCAGCCCGGGGATCACAGGATCCCTAACGCCCAGTTCCGGGTCCACACGACTCCTAATGCAAAGCCCGGGGACCACAGGACCCCTAACGCCGAGCTCTGGGTCCACAGGACCCCTAACACCCAGCCCAGGATCCACAGGACCCTAAAGGCGCTGCTCCGGGTCCACAGGGCCCCTAACGCCTACCGTCGTCTCCACAGGATCCCTAACGCACAGCTCTGGTTCCACAGAACCTCTAACGCCCAGCCCGGGGACCACAGGCCCCTAACGTCCAGCTCCGGGTCCACAGGACCTCTAACGCCCAGCCCGGGGATCACAGGATCCCTAACGCCCAGCTACGGGTCCACAGGACACCTAACGCCCAGCCCGAGGACCACAGGACCCCTAACGCCCAGCACCAGGTCCACAGGCCCTCTAACGCACAGCCCGGAAACCATAAGGCCCCTAACGCCCAGCTCCGGGTCCATAGGGCCCCTAACGCCTACCATCGCATCCACAGAACCCCTAACGCCCAGCTCTGGGTCCATAGGACCCTTAACGCACAGCCCTGGGATCACAGGAACCCTAAAGCCCAGCAAAGGGACCACAGGACCCCTAACGCCCAGCACAGGGACCGCAGGACCCCTAACGCCCAGCCCGGGGACCACAGGACCCCTAAAGCCTACCAACGGGTCCACAGGACCCCTAACGCCCAGCTCCGAGTCCACAGGACCACTAAAGATCAGCACGGGGACCACCGGACCCCTTATACCCAGCTCCGGGTCCACAGGACCCCTAACGCCCAACTCCGGGTCTGCAGGACCCCTAACACCGGGTCCAGAGGACCCATAATGCCCAGCTCCGGGTCCACAGGACCGATAAAGCCCAGCTCCGGGTCCACAGGCCCCGTAATGCAGATCCCGGAAACTACAGGACCCATAACGGCACCTCAGGTTCCACAGGCCCCGTAACGCATATCCCGGAAACCACAGGACCCCTAACACCCAGCTCCGGGTTCTCAAGACCCCTAGCGCCTACCATCGGGTTCACAGGACCTGTAACGCCCGGCTCGGGGACCACTCGAACCCTAAAACACAGCTCCGGGTGCACAGAACTGCTGACGCCCAGCTCCGGGTCCGCAGGACGCCTAACGCCTAACATCGGGTTCAAAGGACCACTAATGCCCAGCTCCGGGTCCACAGGACCGATAAATCGCAGCTCCGGGTCCACAGAACCACTAACACCCAGCCCGGGAACCACAGGACCCCTAATGCCCAACTCCGGGTCCACACGACCACTAACGGACAGCAAAGGGACCACAGGACCCCTAACGCAGAGCCCGGGGACCACAGGACCCCTACAGCCTACCATCGCGTCCACAGGACCCCTAACGCCCAGCTCCGGGTCCGCAGGACCCTAACGCCTAACATCGGGTCCAAAGGATCCATAATGCCTAACTCCGGATCCACAGGACCGATAAAGCCCAGCTCCGGGTCCACAGGACCCCTAATGAAAAGCCCGGGGACCACAGGACCCCAAACTCCCATCTCGGGGACAACAGGACCCCTATCGCCCAGCTCTGGGTCCACAGGACCCTAACGCCCAGCACGGAAACCACAGGACCCCTAACACCGAGCTCCGGGTCCTCAAGACCCCTAACACCTACTGTTGGTTCCACAGGACCCCTAAAGCCAAGCTCGGGGACCACCCGACCCCTAATACCCAGCTCCGGGTCCACAGGACCCCTAACGCCCAGCTCCAGGTCCACAGAACCCCTGATAGAAAGCCCGGGGACAACAAGACCCTTAACGATCAGCTCAGGGTCAACAGGCACCCTAAACCCCAGCCCGGAAACCACAGGACCCCTAACGCCCAGCTCCGTGTCTACAGGACCCCTAACGCCTGGCCCTGGGCCCACAGGACCCCTAACGCTCAGTCCGGGGAACACAGGACCCCTAACGCCCAGCTCTGGGCCCACAGGACCCCTAACGCCCAGCTCCGGGTCCTCAGGACCCCTAAGGAACAGCCCGGGGACCACCGGACCCCTAATACCCATCTCCGGGTCCACAGGACACCTAACGCCCAGGCCGGGGACCACAGTACCCTAACGCCCATCTCCGGGTCCACAGGACCCCTAACGCCTAGCCCGGGGACCACAGAAACCCTAACGCCCAGATCTGTGTCCACAGGACCCCTAACGCACAGTCCTGGGACCACAGGACCCCTAACGCCCAGCTCCGGGTCCACAGGACCCCAAACGCCCATCTCGGGGACCACAGGACCCCTAATGCCCAGCTCCAGGTCCACAGGCAACCTAACGCCCAGCCCGGAAACCACAGGAGCTCTAACGCCCAGCTCCGGTTCCACAGGAGACCTAACGCCCGGCTCTGGGACCACAGGACTCCTAACGCCTAGCTCCGGGTCCTCAAGACCTATAACACCTACCATCGGTTCCACAGGACCCCTAATGCCAAGCTCCGGGACCATCAGATCCCTAATACCATGCTACGGGTCCACAGGACCCCTAACGCCCAGCTCCAGGTCTGCAGGACCAATAACGGCTAATATTGGATCCAAATGACATATAAGGCCCATCTCCGGGTCCACAGGACCCATAACGCCCATCCCGGGGTCCACAGGACCCCTAAGGCCAAGCACCGGGTCCACTGGGCACCTAACGCCAAGCTAAGGGACCACCAAATCCCTAATACCGAGCTACGGGTCCACAGGACCCCTAACACCCAGCCCGGGATCCACTGGACCCCAAAGGCCCTGCTCCGCGTCCACAGGGCCCCTAAGGTCTACCATCGTGTCCACAGGACCTCTAACGCCCAGCCCTGGGACCACAGGCCCCTAACGCCCAGCTCCGGGTCCACAGGACCTCTAACGCCCAGGCTGGGGACCACAGGACCCCTAACGCCCAGCTCGGGGACCACAGAACCCCGAACACCCAGCACCGGGTCCACAGGCGCTCTAACGCACAGCCCGGAATCACAAGACCCCTAACGCCCAGCTCCGGGTCCACAAGAATTCTAACGCCCAACAAAGGGACCACAGGACCTCAAACGCCCAGCTCAGGGACCACAGGACCCCTAACGCCCAGCACCGGGTCCACAGGCCCTCTAATGCCCAGCCCGGAAACCACAAGACCCCTAACGCCCAGCTCCGGGTCCACAAGAACACTAACGACCAGCAAAGGGACCAAAGGACCCCTAACGCCCAGCACAGGGACCACAGGACCCTTAAAGACTATTCCGCGGGACCACAGGACCCGTAAAGCCTACCATCGGGTCCACAGGACCCCTAACGCCCAGCTCTGGGTCCACAGGACCGTTATTGCTCAACCCGGGTACCACCGGACCTCTAATACACAGCTCCGGGTTCACAGGACACCTAACGCCCAGCTCTGTGTCCGCAGGACCCCTAACGCCTAACATCAGGTCCAAAGGACCCATAATGCCGAGCTCCGGGTCCACAGGACCGATAAAGCCCAGCTCCGGGTCCACAGGACCCCTAATGCAAAGCCAGAGGACCACAGGACCCCAAACGCCCATCTCGGGGACCACAGGACCCCTAACGCCCAGCCCGTGATCCACTGGACCCCAAAGGCCCTGCTCCGGGTCCACAGGGCCCCTAACGCATACCATCGTGTCCACAGGACCTCTAACGCCCAGCCCGGGGACCACAGGCCCCTAACACCGAGCTCCGGGTCACCAGACCCCCTAACGCCCAGCCCGGAAACCACAGGACCCCTAACACGCAGCTCCGGGTCCTCAAGACCCCTAACGCCTACCATCGGGTCCACAGGACCCCTAACGCCAAGCTCTGGGACCACCCGACCCCTAACGCCCAGCTCTGTGTCCGCAGGACCACTAACGCCAAACATCGGGTGCAAAGCACCCATAATGCCCAGCTACGGGTCCACAGGACCAAAGTCTACCATCGGGTCCACAGACCCCCATACGCCCAGCTCTGGGTCCGCAGGAACCCTAACGCCTAACATCGCGTACAAAGGACCCATAATGCCAGCCCCCGGATTCTACAGACAGATAATAAAGCCCAGCTCCGTGGTCACGGAACCCCCTAAAGCCTACTATCGCGTTCCACAGGACCCCAACGCCCAGTTCCGTGTCCGCAGGAACCCTAACATCCTAACATCGGGTACACACAAAGGACCCAATAATTGCCCCAGCTACCGGGTCCACAGGAACCTAACCGCCCTGGCCCTGGGGACCACAGGACTCCTAGTGCCTAGTCTCCGCGGTCCTCAAGGACCCATTAACGCCCTACCATCGGTTCGCACAGAGACCCCTAATGCCAAGCTCCGACCACCAGGATCTATAATACCATGCTACGGTCCACAGG
>NW_027424612.1:70626-76451 GCF_003597395.2 Chelonoidis abingdonii
GGACCCCTAACGCCCAGCTCCGGGTCCGCAGAACCAATAACGCCTAACATTAGCTCCAAATGACATATGACGCCCATCTCCGGGTCCACAGGGCCCCTAACGTCAAGCTCCGGAACCACCAGATCCCTAATACCGAGCTACGGGTACACAGGACACCTAATGCCCAGTCCGGAGACCACAGGACCCCTAACACCTAGCACCGGGTCCACAGGCCCTCTAACGCACAGCCCGGAAACCACAAGACCCCTAACGCCCAGCTACGG
This sequence comes from Chelonoidis abingdonii, assembly GCF_003597395.2. NCBI lineage: Eukaryota > Metazoa > Chordata > Testudines > Testudinidae > Chelonoidis > Chelonoidis abingdonii. The sequence goes on from NW_027424612.1 coordinate 70,890, forward strand.
GTCCACAAGGCCCCTAACGCCTACCATCGGGTCCACAGAACCCCTAATGCCCAGCTCCGGGTCCACAGGACCCTTAACGCACAGCCCTGGGATCACTGTACCCCTAAAGCCCAGCAAAGGGACCACAGGAATCCTAACGCTCAGCACAGGGACCGCAGGACCCCTAACGCCCAGCCCGGGGACCACAGGACCCCTAAAGCCTACCATCGGGTCCACAGGACCCCTAACGCCCAGCTCCGAGTCCACAGGACCCCTAAAGATCAGGCCGGGGACCACCGGACCCCTAACGCCCAACTCCGGGTCTGCAGGACCCCTAACGCCTCACCTCGGGTACTAAGGACCCATAATGCCCAGTTCTGGGTCCACAGGAACGATAAAGCCCAGCTCCAGGTCCACAGGACCCCTAATGCAAAGACCGGGGACCACAGGACCCCAAACGCCCATCTCAGGGACCACTGTTACCCTAACGCCCAGCTCCGGGTCCACAGGCCCCCTAACGGCAAGCCCGGAAACCACAGGACACCTAAGGCCCACCTCCGGTTCCAAAGGCCACCTAACACCCAGCCCGGAAACCACAGGACCCCTAACACCTAACATCGGGTTCAAAGGACCACTAATGCCCAGCTCCGGGTCCACAGGACCCATAAATCCCAGCTCCGGTTCCACAGAACCCCTAACAGCCAGCCCGGGGACCACAGGACCCCTAACGCCCAACTCTGAGTCCACAGGACCACTAACGCCCAGCAAAGGGACCACAGGACCCCTAACGCAGAGCCCGGGGCCACAGGACCCCTAAAGCCTACTAGCAGATCCACAGGACCCCCAACGCCCAGCTCCGGGTCCGCAGGACCCCTAACGCCTAACATCGGGTACGAAGGACCCATAATGCCCAGTTCTGGGTCCACAGGCCCCCTAACGGCAAGCCCGGAAACCACAGGACAGCTAACGACCAGCTCCGGGTCCACAGGACCCCTAACGCCCAGCCCGGAAACAACAGAACCCCTAACGCCGAGCTCCGGGTCATCATGACCCCTAACGCTTACCATCTAGTCCACAGGACCTCTAACGCCAAGCTCCGGGACCACCACTTCCCTAATACCCTGCTAGTGGTCCACAGGACCCCTAATTCCAAGCTCTGGGTCCACAGGACACCTAACGCCCAGCTCCGGGTCCGCAGGACCACTAACGCCTTACATCGGGTCCACAGGACCGATAAAGCCCAGCTCTGGGTCCACAGGACCCCTAATGCAAAGCCAGGGCACCACAGGACCCCAAATGCCCATCTCGGGGACCACAGGACCCCTAACGCCCAGCTCCCGGTTCACAGGCACCCTAACGCCCAGCCCGGAAACCAAAGGACCCCTAACACCCAGCTCCGGGTTCACAGACCCCTAACGCCCAGCCCGGAAACCACAGGACCCCTAACACCGAGCTCCGGGTCCTCAAGACCCCTAACGCCTACCATCGGGTCCACAGGACCCCTAACGCCAAGCTCGGGAACCACCCGACCCCTAACGCCCAGCTCCGGGTCCACAGGACCACTAACGCTTAAGATCGGGTCCAAAGGACCCATGATGCCCAGCTACGGGTCCACAGGACCGCTAATGTAAAGCCCGGGGACCACAGGATACCTAACACACAGCTCCGGGTCCACAGGACACCTAAAGCCCAGCTGGGGGGCCACAGGACCCCTAACGCCCAGTTCCGGGTCCGCAGGACCAATAACGCCTAACATCGGGTTCAACGGACCACTATCGACCAGCAAAGGGACCACAGGATCCCTAAAGCCTACCATCGGGTCCACAGGACCCCCAAAGCCGAGCTCCGGGTCCGCAGCAACCCTAACGCCTAACATCGGGTACAAAGGACCCATAATGCCCATTTCCGCGTCTACAGGACCGATAAAGCCCAGCTCCGGGTCCACAGGACTGCTAATGCAAAGCCTGGGAACCACAGGACCCCTAACGCCCAGCTCCTGGACCACAGGACCCCTAACGCCCAGCCCGGGGACCACAGGACCCCTAACGCACAGCTCCGGGTCCACACAACCCCGAACGCCCAGCACCGGGTCCACAGGCCCTCTAATGCCCAGCCCGGAAACACAAGAATACTAACGCCCAGCAAAGGGACCACAGAACCCCTAACGCCCAGCTCCGGGTCCACAGGACACCTAACGCCCAGCCGGGGACCACAGGACTCCTAACGCCTAGCTCCGGGTCCTCAAGACTCATAACGACTAGCATTGGTTCCACAGGACCCCTAATGCCAAGCTCCGGGACCACCAGATCTATAATACCCTGCTACGGGTCCACAGGACCCCTAACGCCCAGCTCCGGGTCCACAGGCACCCTAAAGCCCAGCCCAGAAACCATAGGACCCCTAACGGCCAGCTCCGGGTCCACAGACCCCTAACGCCCAACCTGGAAATCACAGGACCTCTAACACCGAGTTCCGGGTCCTCAAGACCCCTAACGCCTACCACCGGGTCCACAGGGCCCCTAATGCCCAGCTCGGGGACCACCCGACCCCTAATACCCAGCTCCGGGTCCGCAGGACCCCGAACGCTTAACATCGGGTCCGAAGGACCCATAATGTCCAGCTCCGGGTCCACAGGACCGATACAGCCCAGTTCCGGTTCCACAGGACCCCTAGTGCAAAGACCGGGCACACAGGACCCCTAACGCCCAGCTCCGGGTCCACAGGACCGCTAACGCCCAGCCCGGGGACCACATGATCCCTAACGGCCTTCTCCGTGTCCACAGGACCCCTAACGCCCAGCCCTGGGACCACAGGATGCCTAACGCCGAACTCCGGGTCCACAGGACCCCAAACGCCCATCTCGGGGACCACAGGACCCTTAACTCCCAGCTCCGGGTCGACAGGCCCCCTAACGCACAGCCCGGAAACCACAGGACCCGTAACGCCCAGCACCTTGTGCATAGGACCCCTAACGCCCGGTCCTGGAACCACAAGACCCCTAAAGCCCAGCTCCGGGTCCTCAAGACCCCTAACGCCTACCATCGGGTCCACAGAACCCCTAACGTCAAGCTCTGGGACCACCAGATCCCTAATACAAAGCTACGGGTCCACAGGACCCCTAACGCCCAGCTCCGGATCCGCGGGACCAATAACGCCTAACATTAGGTCCAAATGACATATAATGCCCAGATCCGGGTCCACAGGACCCAGAAAGCCCAGCTCCGGGTCCACAGAACCCCTAATACAAAGCCCGGGGACCACAGGACCCCTAACGCCCAGCTCAGGGTCCACAGGACCCCTAACGCACAGCCCGGGGACCACAGGACCCCTAAGGCCGAGCTCCAGATCCACAGGGCCCCTTATGCCTACCATCGGGTCCACAGAATCCCTAACGCCCAGCTCCGGGTCCACAGGACCCTTAACGCCCAGCCCGGGGATCACAGGACCCCTAACGCCCAGCTCCGGGTCCACAGGACACCTAACACCCAGCCTGGAGACCCCCGGACCTCTTACGCCCAGCACTGGGTCCACAGGCCCTCTAACGCACAGCTCTGAAACCACAGGACCCCTAACTCCCAGCTCCGGGTCCACAGGACCCCTAACGCACAGCTCCGGGTCCACAGGACCCCTAACGTTCAACCCGGGGACCACCGGACCACTAATACCCAGCTCCGGGTCCACAGGACCCGTAAAGCCCAGCTCCGGGTGCACAGGACCCCTAACGCCTAACATCGGGTTCAAAGGACCACTAACGACCAGCAAAGAGACCACAGGACCCCTAACGCCCAGCACAGGGACCACAGAACCCCTAACGCCTAGCACAGGGACCACAGGACCCCTAAAGAATACCATCGGGTCCACAGGACCCCCAATGCCCAGCTCCAGGTCCGCAGAAACCGTAATGCCTAACATCGGGTACAAAGGACCCATAATGCGCAGCTCCGGGTCTACAGGACCGATAAAGCCCAGCTCCGGGTCCACAGGACCCCTAAAGCCTACGATCATTTCCACAGGACTCCCAACGCCCAGCTCCGGGTCCGCAGGAACCCTAACGCGTAACATCGGGTACAAACGACCCATAAGGCCCATTTCCGCGTCTACAGGACCGATGAAGCCCAGCTCCAGGTCCACAGGACTGCTAATGCAAAGCCCGGGAACCACAGGACCCCTAACGCCAAGCCCGGGGACCACAGGACCCCTAACACCCAGCTCCGGGTCCACAGGACCCCTAACGCACAGCTCCGGGTCCACACGACCCCGAAAGCCCAGCACCGGGTCCACAGGCCCTCTAACGCCCAGCCCGGAAACACAAGAATACTAACGCCCAGCAAAGGGACCACAGGAGCCCTAACGCCCAGCACAGGGACCACAGGACGCCTAACGCTCAGCTCGCGGACCACAGGACCCCTAAAGCCTACCATCGGGTCCACAGGACCCCTAACGCCCAGCTCTGAGTCCACAAGACCATTAACACTCGCCCGGGGACCACTGGACCCCTAATACACAGCTCCGGGTCCACAGGACACCTAACGCCCAGCTCCGGGTCTGCAGGATGCCTAACGCCTAACATCGGGTCCAAAGGACCAATAATGCCCAGCTCCGGGTCCACAGGACCGATAAAGCCCAGCTCCGGGTCCACAGGACCCCTAATGCAAAGCCAGGGCACCACAGGACCCCGAACGCCCATCTCGGGGACCACAGGACCCCTAACGCCCAGCTCCGGGTCCGCAGGACCACTAACGCTTAAGATCGGGTCCAAAGGACCCATCATGCCCAGCTACGGGTCCACAGGACCCCTAATGCAAAGCCCGGGGACCACAGGACACCTAACACACAGCTCTGGGTCCGCAGGATGCCTAACGCCCAGCTGGGGGGCCACAGGACCCCTAACGCCCAGCTCCGGGTCCGCAGGACTAATAAAGCCTAACATTCTGTCCAAATGACATATAACACCCATCTCCGGGTCCACAGGATCTCTCACGCCCATCCCGGGGTCCACAGGACCCCTAAGGCCAAGCTCCGGGTCCACAGGACCCCTAACGCCCAGCCCGGGATCCACAGGACCCCAAAGGCCCTTCTCCAGGTCCACAGGGCCCCTAACGCCTACCATCGTGTCCACAGGACCTCTAACGCACAGCTCCGGTTCCACAGGACCCCTAAGGCCCAGCCCGGGGACCACAGGCCCCTAACGCCCAGCTCCGGGTCCACAGGACCTCTAACGCCCAGACCGGAAACCACAGGACACCTAACGCCCAGCTACGTGTCCTCAAGACCCCTAACGCCTACCATCCGTTCCACAGGACCCCAAACGCCCAGCTCCGTGTCCACAGGACCCTTAACGCCCAGCTCGGGGACCACCCGAACCCTAATACCCAGCTCCGTGTCCACAGGACCCCTAACGCCCAGCTCCGAGTCCGCAGGACCTCTAACGCCTAACATCGGGTCTAAAGGACCCATAATGCCCAGCTCCGGGTCCGCAAGACCAATAAAGCCCAGCTCCGGGTCCACAGGACCCCTAATGCAAAGCCCGGGGACCACAGGACCCCTAACACCCAGCACAGGGACCACAGGACCCCTAACACC
>NW_027424612.1:77249-93905 GCF_003597395.2 Chelonoidis abingdonii
CACAGGACCCCTAATGCCAAGCTCCGGGAGCTCCAGATCCCTAATACCCTGCTACGGGTCCACAGGACCCCTAACGCCCAGCTCCGGGTCCTCAGGACCAATAACGCCTAACATTGGGTCCAAATGACATATAATGCCCAGTTCCGGGTCCACAGGACCCCTAATGCAAAGCCCGGGGACCACAGGACCCCTAACGCCCAGCCCGGGATCCACAGGACCCCAATGGCCCTGCTCCGGGTCCACAGGGCCCCTAACGCTTACCATCGTGTTCACAGGACCCCTAACGCACAGCTCTGGTACCACAGGACCTCTAACGCCCAGCCTGGGGACCACAGCCCCTAACGCCCAGCTCCGGGTCCACAGGACCTCTAACGCCCAGGCCGGGGACCACAGGACCCCTAACGCTCAGTTCCGGCTCCACAGGACCCCAAACGCCCACCTCGGGGACCACAGGACCCCGAACGCCCATCACCGGGTCCACAGGCCCTCTAACGCCCAGCCCAGAAACACAAGACCCCTAAGGCCCAGCTCCGGGTCCACAAGCATACTAACACCCAGCAAAGGGACCACGGGACCTCAAACGCCCAGCTCGGGGACCACAGGACCCCTAACGCCCAGCACTGGGTCCACAGGCCCTCTAACGCCGAGCCCGGAAACCACAAGACCCCTAACGCCCATCTCCGGGCCCACAAGAATACTAACGCACAACAAAGGGACCACAGGACCCCTAACGCCCAGCACAGGGACCACAGGACCCCTAACGACCAGTCCGCGGACCACAGGACCCCAAAAGCCTACCATCGGGTCCACAGGACCCCTAACGACCAGCTCTGGGTCCACAGGACCATTAACGCTCAGCCCGGGTACCACTGGACCCCTAATACACAGCTCCGGGTCCACAGGACCCCTAACGCCCAGCTCCGTGTCCGCAGGACCCCTAACGCCTAACATCGGGTCCAAAGGAACAATAATGCCCAGCTCCGGGTCCACAGGACCGATAAAGCCCAGCTCCGGGTCCACAGGACCCCTAATGCAAAGCCAGGGGACCACAGGACCCCAAACGCCCATCCCGGGGACCACAGGACCCCTAACGCCCAGCTTCGGGTCCACAGGCACCCTAACGCCCAGCACGGAAACCATAGGACCCCTAACGCCCAGTTCCGGGTCCACAGACCCCCTAACTCCCAGCCCGGAAACCACAGGACCCCTAACACCCAGCTCCTGGTCCTCAAGACCCCTAATGCTTACCATCGGGTCCACAGGACCCCTAACGCCAAGCTCGGGGACCACCCGACCCCTAACGCCCAGCTCTGTGTCCGCAGGACCCCTAACGCCTAACATCGAGTCCAAAGCACCCATAATGCCCAGCTACAGGTCCACAGGACCCCTAAAGTAAGCCCGGGGACCACAGGACACCTAACACCCAGCTCCGGGTCCACAGGACGCCTAACGCCCAGCTCGGGGACCACAGGACCCCTAACGCCCAGCACCGGGTCCAGAGGACCAGAAACGCCCATCTCGGGGACCACAGGACCCCTAACGCCCAGCTCCGAGTCCACAGGACCCCTAACGCCCAGCCCAGGGACCACAGGACCCCTAAGGCCCAGCTACGGGTCCACAGGGCCCCTAACGCCTACCATCGGGTCCACAGAACCCCTAACGCCCAGCTCCGGGTCCACAGGACCCTTAACGCCCAGCGCGGGGATCACAGGACCCCTAACGCCCAGCTCCGGGTACACAGGACACCTAACGCCCAGCCCGGGGACCACAGGACCCCTAACGCCTAACATCGTGTACGAAGGACCCATAATGCCTAGCTCTGCGTCAACAGGTCCCCTAATGCCAAGCCCGGAAACCACAGGACACCTAACGACCAGCTCCGGGTCCACAGGACCCCTAAAGCAAAGCCCGGAATCCACAGGACCCCTAACGCCGAACTCCGGGTCCTCAAGACCCCTAACACTTACCATCTCTTCCACAGGACCTCTAACGCCAAGCTCCGGGACCACCAGTTCCCTAATACCCTGCTAGTGGTCCACAGGACCCCTAATTCCCAGTTCCGGGTCCACAGGACCCCTAACGCCCAACTCCGGGTCCGCAGGACCACTAACGCCTTACATCGGGTCCAAAGGACCCATAATGCCCAGCTTCGGCTCCACAGGACCGATAAAGCCCAGCTCCGGGTCCACAGGAGCCCTAAGGCAAAGCCAGGGCACCACAGGACCCCGAACGCCCATCTCGGGGACCACAGGACACCTAACGCCCAGCTCCCGGTTCACAGGCACCCTAACGCCCAGCCCGGAAACCAAAGGACCCCTAACGCCCAGCTCCGGGTCCACAGACCCCTAACGCCCAGCCCGGAAACCACAGGACCCCTAACACCGAGCTCTGGGTCCTCAAGACCCCTAACGCCTACCATCGGGTCTACAGGACCCCTAACGCCAAGTTCGGGGACCACCCGACCCCTAACGCTCAGCTCCGGGTCCGCAGGACCACTAACGCTTAAGATCGGGTCCAAAGGACCCATCATGCCCAGCTACGGGTCCACAGGACCCCTAATGTAAAGCCCGGGGACCACAGGACACCTAACACACAGCTCCGGGTTCACAGGACGCCTAAAGCCCAGCTGGGGGGCCAGAGGACCCCTAACGCCCAGCTCCGGGTCCGCAGGACCTCTCACGCCCATCCGGGGGTCCACAGGACCCCTAAGGCCAAGCTCCGGGTTCACAGGACCCCTAACGCCTAGCCCGGGATCCACAGGACCCCAAAGGCCCTTCTCCGAGTCTACAGGGTCCCTAACGCCTACCATTGTGTCCACAGGACCTCTAAGGCACAGCTGCGGTTCCACAGGACCCCTAAGGCCCAGCCCGGGGACCACAGGCCCCTAACGCCAAGTTCCGGGACCACAGGACCTCTAATGCCCAACCCGGAAACCATAGGACACCTAACGCCCAGCTATGTGTCCTCAAGACCCCTAACGCCTACCATCGGGTCCACAGGACCCCTAACGCCCATCTCCGTGTCCACAGGACCCTTAACGCTCAGGTCGGGGACTACCCGACCCCTAATACCCAGCTCCGAGTCCGCAGGACCTCAAACGCCTAACATCGGGTCTAAAGGACCCATAATGCCCAGCTCGAGGTCCATAGCACCGATAAAGGCCAGCTCCGGGTCCACAGGACCCCTAAGGCAAAGCCTGGGGACCACAGGACACCTAACACCCAGCTCCGGGTCCACAGGACCCCTAACGCCTAACATCGGGTTCCAAGGACCACTAACGCCCAGCAAAAGGACCACAGGACCCCTAACGCCCAGCACAGGGACCACAGGACCCCTAACACCCAGCCCAGGAACCACAGGACGCCTAAAGCCTACCATCGGGTCCACAGGACCCCCAACGCCCAGCTCTGGGTCCGCAGGAACCCTAACGCCTAACATCGGGTACAAAGGACCCATAATGCCCAGCCCCGGATCTACAGGACCGATAAAGCCCAGCTGCGGGTCCACAGGACCCCTAAAGCCTACTATCGCTTCCACAGGACCCCCAACGCCCAGTTCCGGGTCCGCAGGAACCCTAACACCTAACATCGGGTACAAAGGACCCATAATGCCCAACTCCGGGTCCACAGGACCCCTAACGCCCGGCCCTGGGACCACAGGACTCCTAGTGCCTAGCTCCGGGTCCTCAAGACCCATAACGCCTACCATCGGTTCCACAGGACCCCTAATGCCAAGCTCCGGGACCACCAGATCTCTAATACCCTGCTACGGGTCCACAGGACCCCTAACGCCCAGCTCCAGGTCCGCAGGACCAATAACGCCTAACATTGGGTCCAAATGACATATAACGCCCATCTCCGGGTCCACAGGGCCCCTAACGCCAAGCTCCGGAACCACCAGATCCCTAATACCGAGCTACGGGTCCACAGGACCCCAAACGCCCATCTCGGGGACCACAGGACCCCTAATGCCCAGCTCCGGGTCCACAGGCCCCCTAAGGCCCAACCCAGAAACCACAGGACCCCTAACGCTCAGCTCCGGGTCCGCAGGACCACAAACGCCTTACATCGGGTCCAAAGGACCCATAATGCCCAGCTACAGGAAAACAGGACCGATAAAGCCCATCTCCGGGTGCACAGGACGCCTAACACTCAGCCCGGGGACCACAGGACCCCAAACGCCCATCTCGGGGACCACAGGACCCCTAAGGCCCAGCTCTGGGCCCACAGGCCCCCTAACGCACAGCCCGGAAACCACAGGACACCTAACGCCAGCTCCGGGTCCTCAAGACCCGTAATGCCTACCATTTGGTCCACAGGACCCCTAGCGCCTAGCTCGGAGACCACCCGACCCCTAATACCCAGCTCCGGGTCCACAGGACCCCTAACGCCCAGCTCTGAGACCACAGGACCCCTAACACCCAACCTGGGGAGCACAGGACCCCTAACGCCCAGCTCCTGGTCCACAGGCCCCCTAACGCTCAGCCTGGAAACCACAGGACCCCTAACGCCCAGCTCCAGGCTCCACAGGACCCCTAACGCCCGGCCCTGGGACAACAGGGCCCCTAACGCCCAGCCCGGGGAACAGAGGACCCCTAACGCCCACCTCCAGGTCCACAGGACCCCTAACGTCCAGCTCCGGGTCCACAGGACCCCTAACGTTCAGCCCGGGGACCACCGGACCCCTAATACCCAGCTCCGAGTCCACAGGACCCGTAAAGCCCAGCTCCGGGTCCACAGGACCCCTAACGCCTAACATCGGGTTCAAAGGACCCCTAACGCCCTGCCCGGGGACTACAGGACCCCTAAAGCCTACCATCGGGTCCACAGGAACCCCAACGCCCAGCTCCGAGTCCGCAGGACCCCTAACGCCTAACATCGGGTCCAAAGGACCCATAATGCCCAGCTCCGGATAAACAGGACAGATAAAGCCCAGCTCCGGGTCCACAGGACCCCTAATGAAAAGCCCGGGGACCACAGGACAACTAATACCCAGCTCTGGGGCCACAGGACCCCTAACACCCAATCTGGGGACCACAGGACCCCTAACGCTCAGCTCCGGGTCCACAGGCCCCTAACGCCCAGCTCTGGGTCCACAGACCCCCTAACGCCCAGCCTGGAAACCACAAGACCCCTAACGCCCAGCTTTGGGTCCACAGGACCCCTAATCCCCAGCCCGGGGAACACAGGACCCCTAACGCCCACGTCCGGGTCCACAGGACCCCTAATGCCCAGCCCGGGGAACACAGGACCCCTAACGCCCACCTCCGGGTCCACAGGACCCCTAACACCCAGCTCCGGGTCCACAGGAACCCTAACGTTCAGCCCGGGGACCACCGGACCCCTAATACCCAGCTATGGGTCCACAGGACCCGTAAAACCCAGCTCCGGGTCCACAGGACCCCAACGCCTAACATCGGGTTCAAAGGACCCCTAACGCCCAGCCCGGGCACCACAGGACCCCTGAAGCCGACCATCGGGTCCACAGGAACCCCAACGCCCAGCTCCAGGTCCACAGGAACCCTAGCTCCTAACATCGAGTTCAAAGGACCCAAAATGCCCAGCTCCGAGTCTACAGGACCGATAAAGCCCAGCTCCGGGTCCATAGGACCCCTAAAGCCTACTATCGGTTACACAGGACCCCTAACGCCCACTTCCGTGTACGCAGGAAACCTAGCGCCTAACATCGAGTTCAAAGGACCCAAAATGCCCAGCTCCGAGTCCACAGGACCGATACAGCCTAGATCCAGGTCCACAGGACCCCTAATGAAAAGCCCGGGGACCACACGACAACTAATACCCAGCTCCGGGTCCACAGGACTCCAAACGCCCATCTCGGGGACCATAGGAACCGTAGTGCCCAGCTCCGGGTCCACAGGCCCCCTAACTCCCAGCCCGGAAACCACAGGACCCCTAACGCCCAGCTCCGGGTCCACAGGACCCCTAACGCCCATCCCGGGGTCCACAGGACCACTAAGGCCACGCTCCAGGTACACAGGACCCTGAACGTCCAGGCCGGGATCCACAGGACTCTAAAGGCCCTGCTCCGGGTCCACAGGGCCCCTAACGCCTACCATTGTGTCCCCAGGACCCCTAACGCACAGTTCCGGTTCCACAGGACCCCTAAGGCCCAGGCCGGGGACCACAGGCCCCCTAACGCCCGGCCCTGGGACCACAGGACCCCTAACGCCCAGCCTGGGGAACACAGGACCCCTAACGCACAGCTCCGGGTCCACAGAACTCCTAACGTCCAGCTCGGGGACCACAGGACCCCTAACGCCCAGCACCAGGTCCACAGGCCCTCTAACGACCAGCCCGGAAACCACAAGACCCCTAACGTCCAGCTCCGGGTCCACAAGAATACTAACGCCCAGCACAGGGACCACAGGACACCTAATGCTCAGCCCGCAGACCACAGGACCCCTAAAGCCTACCATCGGGACAACAGCTCCGGGTGCACAGGACCCCTAACGCCTAACATCGGGTTCAAAGGACAACTAACGCCCAGCAAAGGGACCACAGGACCCCTAACACCCAGCACAGGGACCACAGGACCCCCAACGGCCAGCGCGGATACCACAGGACCCCTAAAGCCTACCATCGGGACAACAGGATCCCCAACGCCCAGCTCCGGGTCCGCAGCAACCCTAACGCCTAACATCGGGTACAAAGGACCCATAATGACCATTTCCGTGTCTACAGGACCGATAAAGCCCAGCTCCGGGTCCACAGGACCCCTAACGCCCAGCCCGGGGACCACAGGACCCCTAACGCCCAGCTCTGTGTCCACAGGACCCCTAACGCACAGCTCCGGGTCCACAGGACCCCGAACGACCAGCACCGAGTCCACAGGCCCTCAAACGCCCAGCCCGGAAACCACAAGAACACTAACGCCCAGCAAAGGGACCACAGGACCCCTAATGCCCAGCACAGGGACCACAGGACGCCTCACGCTCAGCCCGCGGAGCACAGGACCCTAAAGCCTACCATCAGGTCCACAGGACCCCTAACGCCAAGCTCCTGGTCCACAGGCCCCCTAACGCCCAGCCTGGAAACCACAGGACCCCTAACGCCGAGCTCTGTGTCCACAGGACAGCTAACGCCCTGCCATCGGACCACAGGACTCCTAACGCCTAGCTCCGGGTCCTCAAGACCCATAACGCCAACCATTGGTTCCACAGGACCCCTAATGCCAAGCTCCAGGACCACCAGATCCCTAATACCTTGCTACGGGTCCACAGGACCCCTAACGCCGAGCTCCGGATCCGCAGGACCAATAACGTCTAACATTGGGTCCAAATGACATATAAGGCCCATCTCCGGGTCCACAGGACCCCTAACGCCCAGCTCGGGGACCACAGGACCCCGAACTCCCAGCACCGGGTCCACAGTGACTCTAACGCCCAGCCTGGAAACACAAGACCCCTAACGGCCAGCTTCGGGTCCACAAGAATACTAACGCCCAGCAAAAGGACCACAGGTCCTCAAACGCACAGCTCGGGGACCACAGGACCCCTAATGCCCAGCACCGGGTCCACAGGCTCTCTAATGCCCAGCCCGGAAACCACAAGACCCCTAACGCCCAGCTCCGCGTCCACAAGAATACTAACACCCAGCAAAGGAACCACAGGAACCCTAACACCCAGCACAGGTACCACAGGAGTCCTAACGACCAGTCCGCGGACCACAGGAACCCTAATGTCTACCATTGGGTCCACAGGACCCCTAACGCCCAGCTCCGGGTCCGCAGGACCCCTAACGCCTAACATCGGGTCCAAAGGACCCATAATGCGCAGCTCCTTGTCCACAGGACCGATAAAGCCCAGCTCCGGGTCCACAGGACCCCTAATGCAAAGCCAGGGGACCACAGGCTCCCTAACGCCCAGCTTCGGGTCCACAGGCATCCTAACGCCGAGCCCGGAAACCATAGGACCCCTAACGCCCAGTTCCGGGTCCACAGACCCCGTAACGCCCAGCCCGGAAAACACAGGACCCCTAACATCGAGCTCCGGGACCACCCGACCCCTAACGCCCAGCTCCGGGTCCACAGGACCCCTAACGCCCAGCCCGGGGAACACAGGACCCCTAACGCCCAGCTCCGGGTCCACAGGACCCCTAATGTTCAGCCCGGGGACCACCGGACCCCTAATACCCAGCTCCGGGTCCACAGCACCCGTAAAGCCCAGCTCCGGGTCCACAGGACCCCTAACGCCTAACATCGGGTTCAAAGGGTCCCTAACGCCCAGCACAGGGACCACAGGACAGCTAATGCCCAGACCGGGGACCAAAGGACCTCTAAAGTCTACCACTGGGTCCACAGGACCCCCAACGTCCAGCTCCGGGTCCACAGGAACCCTAACGCCTAACATCGGGTACAAAGGACTCATAATACCCAGCTCCAGGTCTACAAGACCAATAAAGCCCAGCTCCGGGTCCATAGGACCCCTAAAGCCTACTATCGGTTCCACAGAACCCCCAACGCCCAGCTCCGGGTCTGCAGGAACCCTAACGCCTAAAATCGGGTACAAAGGACCCATAATGCCCAGCTCCGGGTCTACAGGACCAATAGAGCCCAGCTCCGGGTCCACAGGACCGCTAATGAAAGCCCGGGGACCACAGGACCCCTAACGCCCAGTTCCGGGTCCACAGATCTCCTAATGCCCAGCCTGGGGACCACAAGACCCCTAACGCCCAGCTCTGTGTCTACAGGACCCCTAACGCACGGCCTTGGGACCACAGGACACCAAACGCCCAGCTCCGGGTCCACAGGACCCCAAACGCCCATCTCGGGGACCACAGGACCCTAGTACCCAGCTCTGGGTCCACAGGCCCCCTAACGCCCAGCCCGGAAACCACAGGACCCCTAACGCCCAGCTCCGGGTCCACAGGACCCCTAACGCCCGGCCCTGGGACCACAGGATTCCTAATGCCTAGCTCCGGGTCCTCAAGACCCATAACGCCTACCATCGGTACCAAAGGACCCCTAATGCCAAGCTCCGGGACCACCAGTTCCCTAATACCCTGCCACGGGTCCACAGGACCCCTAACACCCAGCTCCGTGTCCGCAGCACCAATAAATCCTAACATTCGGTCCAAATGACATATAACACCCATCTCCGGGTCCACAGGACCCCTTACGCCCATCCCGGGGTCCACAGGACCCCTACGGCCAAGCTCCGGGTCCACAGGACCCCTAACGCCCAGCCCGGGATCCACAGGACCTCAAAGGCCCTGCTACGGGTCCACAGGGCCCCTAACGCCTACCATCGTGTCCACAGGACCCCTAACGCACAGCTCCGGTTCCACAGGACCCCTAACTCACAGCTCCGGGACCACAGGACCTTTAACGCACAGGCCGGGGACCACAGGACCCCTAACGCCCAGCTCCGGGTCCACAGGCCCCCTAACGCCCAGCCTGGAAACCACAGCACCCCTAACGCC
Source organism: Chelonoidis abingdonii (assembly GCF_003597395.2). Taxonomy (NCBI): domain Eukaryota; kingdom Metazoa; phylum Chordata; order Testudines; family Testudinidae; genus Chelonoidis; species Chelonoidis abingdonii. Next base: position 86,690 of record NW_027424612.1, read on the forward strand.
CAGCTACCGGTGCACAGGCCCCCTAACGCCCGGCCCTGGGACCACAGGACCCCTAACGCCCAACCCGAGGAACACAGGACCCCTAACGCCCACCTCTGGGTCCACAGGACCCCTAACGCCAGGCACCGTGTCCACAGGACCCCAAACGCCCAGCTCGGGGACCACAGGACCCCTAATGCCCAGCTCCGGGTCCACAGGCCCCCTAACGCCCGGCCCTGGGACCACAGGACTCCTAACGCCTAGCTCCGAGTCCTCAAGACCCATAACGCCTACCATCGGTTCCACAGGACCCCTAATGCCAAGCTCCGGGACCACCAGATCCCTAATACCCTGCTACGGGTCCACAGGACCCCTAACGCCCAGCTCCAGGTCCGCAGGACCAATAACGCCTAACATTGGGTCCAAATGACATATAACACCCATCTCCAGGTCCACAGGACCCCTAATGCCCATCCCGGGGTCCACAGGACCCCTACGGCCAAGCTACGGGTCCACAGGGCCCCTAACGCCAAGCTCCGAGACCACCATATCCCTAATACTGAGCTACGGGTCCACAGGACCCCTAACGCCCAGCTCCGGGTCCGCAGGACCAATAACGCCTAACATTGGGTCCAAATGACATATAATGCCCAGTTCCGGGTCCACAGGACCCCTAATGCAAAGCCCGGGGACCACAGGACCCGTAACGCCCAGCTCAGAGTCCACAGGACCTCTAACGCCCAGCCCGGGATCCACAGGACCCCAAAGGCCCTGCTCCGGGTCCACAGGGCCCCTAACGCCTTCCGTCGTGTCCACAGGACCCGTAACGCACAGCTCCGGTTCCACAGGACCTCTAACGCCCAGCCCGTTGACCACAGACCCCTAAAGCCCAGCTAAGGGTCCACAGGACCTCTAACGCCCAGGCCGGGGACCACAGGACCCCTAATGCCCAGCTTCGGGTCCACAGGACCCCAAACGCCCAGCTCAGGGACCACAGGACCCCGAACACCCAGCACTGAGTCCACAAGAATACTGACGCCCAGCAAAAGGACCACAGGTCCTCAAACGCACAGCTCTGGGACCACAGGATCCCTAACGCCCAGCACCGGGTCCACAGACACTGTAATGCCCAGCCCGGAAACCACAAGACCCCTAACGCCCAGCTCCGGGTCCACAAGAATACTAACGCCCAGCAAAGGAACCACAGGAACCCTAACGCCCAGCACAGGGACCACAGGACTCCTAACGAAAAGTTCGTGGACCACAGGAACCCTAAAGCCTACCATCGGGTCCACAGGACCCAAAACGCCCAGCTCTGGGTCCACAGGACCATTAACGCTCAGCCCGGGTACCACCTGACTCCTAATACACAGCTCCGGGTCCATAGGACCCCTAAGGCCCAGCTCCGTGTCCGCAGGACCCCTAACGCCTAACATCGGGTCCAAAGGACCCATTATGCCCAGCTACTTGTCCACAGGACCGATAAAGCCCAGCTCCGGGACCACAGGACCCCTAATGCAAAGCCAGGGGACCACAGGACCCCAAACGCTCATCTCGGGTACCACAGGACAACTAACGCCCAGCTCCGCATCCACAGGCACCCTAACGCCCAGCCTGGAAACCATAGCACCCCTAACGTCCGGCCCGGAAAACACAGGACCACTAACACCGAGCTCCGGGTCCTCAAGACCCCTAACGCCTACCATCAGGTCCACAGGACCCCTAACGCCAAGCTCGGGGACCACCCGTCCCCTAACGCCCAGCTCCGGGTCCACAGGACCCCTAACGCCCAGCCGGGGGAACACAGGACCCCTAACGCCCACCTCCGGGTCCACAGGACCCCAACGCCCAGCTCCGGCTCCAGAGGACCCCTAACGTTCAGCCCGGGGACCACCGGACCCCTAATACCCAGCTCCGGGTCCAAAGGACCCATAATGCCCATCTCCGTGTCCACAAGACCCCTAACGCCCAGCCCTGGGACCACAGGACCACTAACTCTCAGCCCGGGGACCACCGGACCCCTAATACACAGCTCCGGGTCCACAGGAACCCTAACGTCCAGCTCCGGGTCCCCAGGACCCCTAAAGCCTAACAAAGGGTCCAAAGGACCCAAAATGTTGAGCTCTGGATCCACAGGACCGATAAAGCCCAGCTTCGGGCCCACAGGACCCCTAATGCAAAGCCCGGGGACCACAGGATCCCAAAGGTCCATCTCGGGGTCCACAGGCCCCCTAACGCGAAGCCCGTAAACCACAGGACACCTAACAGCCAGCTTCCGTCCACAGACGCCCTAATGCCCAGCCCGGAAACCACAGGACGCCTAACACCGAGCTCCGGGTCCTCAAGACCCCTAACGCCTACCATCGGTTCCACAGGACCCCTGACGCACAGCTCGGGGACCACCCGACCCCTAATACCCAGCTCCGGGCCCACAGGACCCCTAACACCAAGCTCCGGGTCCGCAGGACCCCTAACGCCTAACATCGGGTCCAAAGGACCCATAATGCCCAGCTCTGGGTAAACAGGACCCCTAATGCAAAGCCCGGGGACCACAGGACACCTAACACCCAGCTCTGGGTCCCCAGGACCCAGCAAGCCCATCTCGGAGACCAGAGGACCCCTAACGCCCAGCTCCGTGTCCACAGGCCCCCTAAGGCCCAGCCTGGAAACCACAGGACCCCTAACGCCCAGCTCTGGGTCCACAGGACCCCTAACGCCCGGCCCTAGGACCACAGGACCCCTAACGCCCAGCCCGGGGAACACAGGACCCCTAACGCCCACCTGCGGCTCCACAGGACTCCTAATGTCCAGCTCGGGGACCATAGGAACCCTAACGCCCAGCACCGGGTCAACAGGCCCTGTAAAGCCCAGCCCGGAAACCACAAGACCCCTAACGCCCAGCTCCGGGTCCACAAGAATACTAACGCCCAGCTCCGGGTCCGTAGGACCCCTAACGCCCAGCACAGGGACCACATGATCCCTAACGGCCTGCTCTGTGTCCACAGGACCCCTAACGCCCAGCCCTGGGATCACAGGACGCCTAACGCCCAAGTCCGGGTCCAGAGTACCCCAAACGCACATCTCGGGGACCACAGGACCCCTAACGCCCAGCTCCGGGTCCACAGGCACCCTAAAGAACAGCACAGAAACCACAGGAACCCTAACGCAAAGCTCCTTGTCCATAGGACCCCTAACGCCCGGCCCTGTAACCACACGACCCCTAACGCCCAGCTCCGGGTCCTCAAGACCCCTAACGCCTACCATCGGGTCCACAGGACCCCTAACGCCAAGCTCCGGGACCACCAGATCCCTAATACCCAGCAACGGGTCCACAAGACCCCTAACGCCCAGCTCCAGGTCCGCAGGACCAATAACGCCTAACATTGGGTCCAAATGACATATAATGCCCAGCTCCGGGTCCACAGGACCCAGAAAGCCCAGCTCCGGGTCCACAGAACCCCTAATGCAAAGCCAGGGGACCACAGGACCCCAAACGCTCATCTCGGGTACCACAGGACAACTAACGCCCAGCTCCGGGTCCGCTGGACCCCTGACGCCTAACACAGGTTCCAAAGGACACATAATGCCCAGCTCCAGATCCACAGGACCGATGAAGCCCAGCTTCGGGTCCACAGGACCCCTAATGCAAAGCCCGGGGACCACAGGAACCCAAAAGCCCATCTCGGGGACCACAGGACCCCTAACGCCCAGTTCCTTGTCCACAGGCCCCCTAACGCTCAGCCCAGAAACCACAGGACCCCTAACACTGAGCTCCGGGTCCTCAAGACCCCTAATGCCTACCATCGGGTCCACAGGACCCCTAACGCCCACCTCGGGGACCACCCGACCCCTAATACCCAGCTCCTGGTCCACAGGACCCCTAAAGCCCAGCCTGGGCACCACAGGACCCCTAACGCCCAGCTCAGGGTCCACAGGAACCCAAAAGCCCATCTCGGGGACCACAGGACCCCTAACGTTGAGGTCCGGATCCACAGTCCCCCTAACGCCCAGCCTGGAAATCACAGGACCCCTAACGCCGAGCTACGGGTCCACAGGCCCCCTTACGCTCAGCCCTGGCACCACAGGACCCCTAACGCCCAGCCCGGGGAACACAGGACCCCTAACGCCCACCTCCGGGTCCACAGGACCCCTAATGCAAATCCCGGGGTCCACAGGATCCCTAAGGCCAAGCTCCGGGTCCACAGGGTCCCTAACGCCAAGCTCCGGGACCACCAGATCCCTAATACCGAGCTACGGGTCCACAGGACCCCTAACCCCCAGGTCCAAGTCCGCAGGACGAATAACTCCTAACATTGGGTCCAAATGACGTATAATGCCCAGTTCCGGGTCCACAGGACCCCTAATGCAAAGCCCGGTTACCACAGAACCCCTAATGCCCAGCTCCGGGTCCACAGGACCCCTAACGCCCAGCCCGGGGACCACATGATCCCTAACGGCCTGCTCCGTGTCCACAGGACTGCTAACGCCCAGCCCTGGGACCACAGAACCCCTAATGCCCAGCTCCGGGTCCACAGGGCCCCTAAGGCCCAGCTCCGGATCCACAGGGCCTCTAACGCCCAGCTCCGGGACCACAGGACCCTTAACACCCAGCCCGGGGATCACAGGACCCCTAACACCCAGCTCCGGTTCCGCAGGACCCCTAAAGACTAACATTGAGTCCAAAGGACCCATAATGCCCAGCTCCGGGTCCACAGGACCAATAAAACCCAGCTCCTGGTCCACAGGACCCCTAATGCAAAGCCCGGGGACCACAGGACCCCTAACACCCAACTCCGGGTCCACAGGACCACTAACGCCCAGCAAAGGGACCAAAGGACCCCTAACGCCCAGCCCGGGGACCACAGGACCCCTAACGCCCAGCCCGGGGACCTCAGGACCCCTAAAGAATACCATCGGGTCCACAGGACCCCTAACGCCCAGCTCCGGGTCCTGCAGGACCCCTAACGCCTAACATCGGGTACAAAGGACCCATAATGCCCAGCTCCGGGTCTACAGGACCGATAAAGCCCAGCTCTGGGTCCACAGGACCGCTTATGCAAAGCCCCGGGACCACAGGACCCCTAACGCCCATCTCCGGGTCCACAGGACCCCTAAGGCCAAGCTCCGGGTCCACAGGGCCTCTAAGGCCAAGCTCCGGGACCACCAGATCCCTAATACCGAGCTACGGGTCCACAGGACCCCAAACGCCCAGCTCGGGGACCACAGGACCACGAACGTCCAGCACTGCGTCCACAGGCCGTCTAACGCCCAGCCTGGAAACAAAAGACCCCTAACGCCCAGGTCCGGGTCCACAAGAATACTGACGCCCAGCAAAGGGACCATAGGACCCCAAACGCCCAGCTCGGTGACCACAGGACCCCTAAGGCCCAGCACCGGGTCCACAGGCCCTCTAATGCCCAGCTCGGAAACCACAAGACCCCTAACGCCCAGCTCCGGGTCCACAAGAATACTAACGCCCAGCAAAGGGACCACGGGACCCCTAAAGCCCAGCACAGGGACCACAGGACGCCTAACGCCCAGCCCGCGAACCACAGGACCCCTAAAGCCTACCATCGGGTCCACAGGACCCCTAACGCCCAGCTCTGGGTCCACAGGACCATTAATGCTCAGCCCAGGGACCACCGGACCCCTAATACACAGCTCCGGGTCCACACGACCCCTAACGCCCAGCTCCGGGTCCGCAGGACCCCTAAAGCCTAACATCGGGTCCAAAGGACACATAATGGCCAGCTCCAGGTCCACAGGACCGATAAAGCCCAGCTCCGGGTCCACAGGACCCCTAATGCAAAGCCAGGGGACCATAGGACCCCAAACGCCCAACTCCGGGTCCACAGGCACCCTAATGCCCAGCCCGGAAACCACAGGACCCCTAACGCCCAACTCCATGACTACAGAACCCCTAACGCTCAGCCCGGGGAACACACGACCCCTAACGCTCAGCTCTGGGCCCACAGGACCCCTAACGCCCAGCTCCGGGACCTCAGGACCCCTAACGTTCAGCCCGGGGACTACTGGACCCCTAATACCCATCTCCGGGTCCACAGGACCGATAAAGCCCAGCTCCGGGCCCACAGGACATCTAACGCCCAGCCCGGGGACCACAGGACCTCTAACGCCAAGCTCTGGGTCTACAGAACCCCAAAAGCCCATCTCGGGGATCACAGGACCCCTAAAGCCCAACTCCAGGTACACAGGACCACTAACGCCCAAACAATGGGACCAAAGGACCTCTAACGCCCAGCACAGGGAACACAGGACCCCTAACGCCCAGTCTGGGGACCACAGGACCCCTAAAGCCTACCATCGGATCCACAGTACCCTTAACGCCCAGCTCCGGGTCCACAGGACCCCTAATGCGTAACATCGGCTCCAAAGGACCCATAATGTCCAGCTCCGGGTCCACAGAATCCCTAATGCAAAGCCAGGGGACCACAGGACCCCAAACGCCAATCTCGGGGACCACAGGACCCCTAACGCCCAGCTCTTGGTCCACAGACCCCCTAACACCCAGCCCGGAAACCAGAGGACCCCTAACGCCAAGCTCGGGGACCACCCGATCCCTAACGCCCAGATCCGGGTCCGCAGGACCACTAACCACTAACATCGGGTCCAAAGGACCCATAATGCCCAGCTACGGGTCCACAGGACCCCTAATGCAAAGCCCGGGGACCACAGGACACCTAACACCCAGATCTGAGTCCACAGGACGCCTAACGCCCAGCTCGGGGACCACAGGACCCCTAACGCCCAACTCTGGGTCCACAGGACCATTAACGCCCAGCAATGGGACCACAGGACCCATAATGCCCAGCTCCGGGTCTACAGGACTGATAAAGCGCAGCTCCGGGTCCACAGGACCCCTAACGCCAAGCTCCAGGACCACCAGATACCTAATACCCAGCTACGGGTCCACAGCACACCTAACGCCCAGCTCCGGGTCCGCAGGACCAATAAAGCCTAATATTGGGTCCAAATGACATATAATGCCCAGCACCGGGTCCACAGGACCCAGAAAGTCCAGCTCCGCATTCACAGAATCCCTAATGTAAAGCCCGGGGACCACAGGACCCCTAACGCCAAGCTCAGGGTCCACAGGACCCCTAACGCCCAACCTGGGGACCACAGGACCCCTAAGGCCCAGCTCCGGGTCCACAGGGCCCCTAACGCCTACAATCGGGTCCACAGAACACCTAAGGCCCAGCTCCGGGTCCACAGG